>NW_005871246.1:28488-30594 GCF_000147115.1 Myotis lucifugus | reverse complement strand
CCCAGGTTGCGGAAGATCAAAGACTCGGTACCACCATCACAAGGGAAGGGCAGTGAGGTTCCATCTCACATGGGCTGCCATCAACTAGCTGTGCCTACCTTAGCTTCTGAGACTCCACCCAGGCAGTGGAGAACAGTGCGGCAAGCGATTGGTGATGTCTGCCATGGAGGTTGGTGGAAGTTGTGGGGTAAGTGACATGAATTTACTCTTCCTGATCTAGACCATGGGCTGATCAGAAGAAAGAATTCAGCATATATGTGTGTAAGTAGGAAGCACTGTGTGTCTAGGACAGCCGTGGGCAAACTACGGCCAGCGGGCCGGATCCGGCCCATTTGAAATGAATAAAACTAAAAAAAAAAAAAGACCATACCCTTTTATGTAATGATGTTTACTTTGAATTTATATTAGTTCACACACACACTCCATTCATGCTTTTGTTCCGGACCTCCGGTCCAGTTTAAGAACCCATTGTGGCCCTCGAGTCAAAAAGTTTGCCCACCCCTGGTCTAGGAGCACCGTGGCTACAATAACTAACATTGGTTGCACTATTCTGAGCTCAACTCATTTAGTCCTTCATCAGCCTTACGAGGAAGGGCTGTTATTGGCCCATTTGCACAGATAAGAAGACTGAGAGAAAGAAATATTGAGTCACTTGCTCAGTAAAGGGCGGAGTGAAGGGGCGTCTGCACCTGAAACCACTTGCCTCCTGGACTTCTGTGGGATGGGAGGAGGTGCTACTGGCTTTGAATGGACAAACCTGGGTTTGGTTCCCAGTGCAGCTGCTTGTCAGAGAGGTAAGTCTCTCAAAAAACAATCTGGTCTAGCCCCGGATGCAGGTTATATAGTAATATTTTCATTTTATCATCTGGGGTTCAGAGAAGGAAAGTGACCTGTCCAAAGTCACACAGTTTGGAAGAGAAGAATTCAGGTCCAGATGTAGGGCTTTTGTCTGCACTAACTGATGCTCTTTCCTCCATATTAGATGAGAAGGTAACTCTTATCCTGTTCGACCAGAGACATGGAATCAGAACCGGTCCCCAAGAATGAGCTGCAAAACCAAGCAATGTGATCCTTCTCCCTAAATATGGAACTCCGATCCTCACAGCTGCAGGTTCCCAAGATGTCCTCCCGTGTCCATGGCTGTCAGGATAGATGCAGACACCCTGGACCACACCAGCACAGCTGGTTGATGGTATTCCCAGCCCAGTTGGAAAAAGGAACTAGCGCAAACCTCAAGAGAGAGCCTGTTCTCATGAAATCCACAGCCTGGTTGGGCTGCTGGGAGTGGGAAGGGAAGTTCAGTCTAACTTCACATTCTCTTATCTGCTGACTTGCTTGGCCCTGTCTCCAGCTAGTCTTCAGCCCCACGAGAAAGGATCTGGCACAACATGGAAGACAATACATGCAAATTGAATAAAGGAGTGAACAAAAGCTGTACCCCAAGGTCTTTACCTAGAGTCCGTCGGCATGGCCTCTTGACCCCTGTTTTGGGGGTCAGGAAAGACTCTTCTCTAGAGAAACATAGCTGCTGGGGTCTCCTAGGGGCTGTGTCTGCAACCTGGAGGGGTCATCTCTGATGCTGCCATGCCTGGGTGATTTCCTCTTGCTTCTGAGCACCCTCAGATCTGAGTTTGGGGACTTTTGCTTGGCACACGGCGACCCCCAGAGCTCGTGGCTGAACCTCTACGGCAGCACCTGGCCCTCAGCAGCCAGGGAGCCCGGCACAGCCTGTGCGAAAGGGCTTCCTTCTGAGCAGCGCAAACCCCAGGCACCTGTGTAAGTACAAGGTGAAGATACCTGCTCCCCTCGCCAAAGGCCATCCTTACAAAGAGGCGCCCACACTAGGACTCACACACATTCTCGCAGACCTTTCCCTGTCCTTACAGATTTAAATCTTTTAATCAGTTAAATATTAACCTTAACTTTGTTCCAAAAATCAAAACTATTCAAAAAATGTATACTTGGACAATTCACTCTCTCCCCTATCCGTTTCACAAATTCCTACTCCCTGCACATAATCAGTCTCCTTAATTATTCCTGGTTTACCCTTCCTGTATTTCTTTTGAAAGGGAAATATTTTATATATAAATTCTAGAGGCCCAGTGC
>NW_005871246.1:0-28388 GCF_000147115.1 Myotis lucifugus | reverse complement strand
ATGGTCTAAATATGTTGTCCTTACTTAATGTTTTTTCAACCTTAAGTGAACTGACATATAATAAAACCAGTCTATCATAAGCTAACTGAAATCTACAAGAGTTAAGTTTATACGGCATCTCATCAACGTTATAACGAAATGACACTGAACGGAAGGACATATTCGAGGACCTGCTGTACTCCCTGATGGCTGATTTCAAGCTAAATCAATGGCCCTCACTCAGCACGGATTGGGAAGTTGATGCAGTGGGACTGGCCTCAGCACAGCCCCGGTGTGCTCTCCACCCTCCCGGCCCAGCACTGGTGGCTGACTTTGCTGGAAGCCTCACTTTTGCCTGACTTCCTTCCTTTTTACCCCCAGATCCTCTCTCCTCCACCTGTCTTTCCTGAGAACTTTCCTGATAAACCCCTTTCCCACATGTCCTTGTCCAGGATCTGCTTCTAGGTAAGCCACCTAAGGCTTCATCTCAAGATAGTTTTCCCTAAATTGCATTGAGATTTGGGACAGTTTTCTATGCCCCAAGACTCAACAAGCTTGCAAGCTCTCTTTCCTCTTAACCCTGCTGTAAACTTCCCTGGGATTTCATCTATGTCTGTACCCTAAGGTGTGTCTGTTCGTGGGCCCTGACTCATGGAGCAAGGTCCTCTCCACTGACTCAGCAATCCCATTTCCTGCCCACAACCTACTAGAACTCTTGCACTTTTGACACAATGGAGACCAGCCCACCCCTGATTCACCACTCAGTTTTCTGTCACATCCTGTACTTTCCCTGAGGATTTTTCTGTTCTCTTTCTGACCAAGGCCAGCGCCAACCAGCCCACAAGCACCAGAGAACAGAAATGTGGCCAGGCAGACACCAAGATGATTCCAAAAAATAAAGAGGCAAACATGGGAGGTCAGGAGGTCCTTGGCCCTTCTCTTTTTGGCATCGAAGTCACTGTGTTGAAATGCACATGAGTTCCCTTCCTGATTTCCCCCAAAAAGGGCATGGCGGGGGACCAGATGGTTCTCCATGTGGTAGAAACGTGAACGGGTTGCCCGCCAGCAAGTGTCATCTTTCTGGAAACAGTTCAGAATATTCGTGTGTTCTGTACTTTTCCTCCAAATACATAAGGTAGAAACCTATCAGAAAAGAGTCAATGATGTCTATAGGAATACAGACCACAGAGAGAAAGTCCTGGGTTGAGGTGGCTCACCCTTCTGAACAATTTCTCCATGGACCTAGCATGGGTCTCTACTTAGGAGAAGACACCTAGGTATTGGAAGTTGGCTTCCACAATGGGAGCAATGAGGGGGCTGCCAAAAACATGACCACTTTCAAAATTCCAGTGAAAACAGCTAAGTCAACAGAGGAATAACAAGATCCCAGGGCAAAACGAGTTGGAAAAACTTATCCCAGAGCTGCCCTGAACTGTACAGGACCATCAACTCGCACAGCTCCTTCTCTTCGCCTCTGAAAACATTTGCCTTCTTGAATTCCATATGGATCACCTGTAGGCGTAGAAACCCACATCATGGTGAAATTCAATGGTTGTTGCTTTTGTTGTTCTAATTGTTTTTTACAGAGCGCGGAGTAATATAGTACTTTAAACGTCTAAGACTAGATGCCGTGTTCCCATCAGTCATGAAATCATCACAGGGCTCTATCGTGTGGGTAAGGCCTACTTCGTGCAGAGAACTCCACTAACAATCCAGAGCTATGTTCACCAGAATATTCTGAGTCCGAATTCTGAACTAAATCGATTGTCTCCTATTAAAATAATTTGTAACTAAAACAAAACAGACTAATAATAAAAACAACAAATTTAAATACCCTACCTATCTAACAAAATCCAAAATGAAGGCCTAGCAATTTGGAGGTGACTCTGAGCATTGTCGACATCTAATCTAGCACATGTGAATCCCAAATGACTCTTTCCTCCATCACCTGAGTTTTTACATTCGAATTGGTAGAAGGATGTATTCTCAGTTTCATTTTCTTGCAAAGAATCTTCCAGATCCACAAATAAAGTGAAATGAGTAAAGAGTACATACTTGGACTCAAAAACCTGCGTGTAATTCTCCCGTCTGCCACTTACGAGATGTGTAACATGTGTAAAGTGCAAATGCCTTCACCTCTCGCAGCCGTGGTTGGTTTCATACATGGTTGCTGTGAAGGTGATAAGGCACAAAGCATAGAAATAAAGCTCAATACATGACAACTATGATTATTCCTGTTTTCTTCATTTGTCCCCTATTTGAAATAGATTAGTTACTTAAACATTGAGTTTGTGTCTCCATAGCTTTGTAATGATGCAGAATAATTCTTCATTATGCACACACTTGGACGCGCGCGCGCGCGCGCGCGCACACACACACACACACACACACACACATCTTTAGACGCATAACGTTCTCCAAACCACATTTTAAAGGCCTGTGTGATTTGGGCAAGGATCCTTGCTGCTGCTGTCCAAATCTGTTTACTCTCAAATTTATATAAAGAGCTTCATTAGCAACAGCCATGGATTAAATGGCCGCCACATGGCACACAGAGACAGTCTTAGGATGTTGGTTTACCCAATTTGCAGAGTGATTTGTTTTTAATGAATTATGCACACTGATCATAGGCTCTGCTCAAAGCCTCATTTACTCTGGAAATTCCTGAAATTGCTGTTCATTTCTCCAAGTTCTTTTTTTTTTCCCCTTGAAAGCCCACAAACACCCTCCGAGAAAGAGAAGTATTAACATACATATATTTTGTAGGTTAGGAAACACAGATGACTTGATAGAAAGCAGGTTCAGGGTGAAATAGTCATGATAATGAATCTGCTCTCCGGCTTTTCTTTCTAATTTATGGAAACCCTGATAGCAGAGGAACATTGATTAAATAAATTCACAGTAGATTCAAGACTGTTCGAGGACCAGGGACTTAAACTTCTCTGGAGTAACTCATGGTGCCGAGAACATGGTAGAGGCTCAATAAACACGTGCCAATGAATTAATAAAATCACATTTCCAACAAGGTCTTCAGGAAGTCCAGGAAGGAACTGACCCTTGACTTAGGTGTCGTGGCGTGGCGCCTGCTTTCCGAATGGTTCAGATCCACTCCGTGGTTCTCTGCAGTGGAAAAAGCAGTTTCCCTTTCTGGGGGCTCATCAGACAGTGGCGGGATTTCTGTATTATGTCTTCTGCATGGCCTGCAGCTAGGAGACCTCACATGCAGTGTAGACAGGGCGGGTTCAATGCCCATCAGTATTCACAGAGAGCTGAGCCAGGCCTATCCCTGCCCTGAAGACCACAAGAATAAGATATTCAGAACACCAGGAGTTGAGCACTTGGGTGGAATAAAGACAATATGGACTCAGTCATTCTATTCATGAACATTGTTGAACACCCACCATGGACAAAGCACAAATCCAATGTAGATGTTCAGGAAATGTTACTTTTCCTTTGGGTCTCGGTTTCCTCATCTGCAAAATAGAGGTTTTGAAAGCAGCACCCAGTATTGGGGGATTAAATGAGTTGATATCTACCAATTGCTTAGAATAGCACCGAAGGTGCCCAGTAAGGGTAACTCTCAAGGGCTAGTTCATGTTCCATTGGGTGTTACCTGGGAGCTCTTAGGCAAATCCCCAAAACTCCCTGAATGTGAGCTTGATGGTTTTACAAAATGGATGTAAGAAAGCTCCCTCCGACAGTGACAAGATGAAACCACACACCTCTCTGGATAAGACATTGGCCCTCTTTTCTTTGGTGGCTACCACCGGGCCCTAACCTCCCCACCCCGCCTTGGATTAAACAACCTCCTAACCCGTTTCCCAGCATGTACTCTTCCCCCTCCCACCCCCCCCATCCTTCCCTCCCTGCCCCCATCTGTTCTTCACCGAGCAGCAAGGGTGACTCAGATGGCACCAGGTCTCCATGCAGAAACGTCCGATAACTCCATCTTCCCTAGGTGAGAAGTGAAATATGCACCACAGCCTACAAGGCTCCGAGTGGGCTGTCCCCTGCCACCCACCCAGCCTTCCGGACCCTCACTCCTGAACCATCCCAGGTGGCTACCTACCACAGTCTAGAATGTTCTCCACCTGGCCAACTCTGCATCCCTCACTTTTCCATTTAAATGTGGCTTTCTAGCCCTGGCCGGTGTTACTCAGTGGTTAGAGTGTTGACCAGTGCATTGAAGAGTCGTGGGCTTGATTCCTGATCAAGGACACAAACCTGGGTTGCAGGTTCAATTCCAGGCTCCAGTTGGGGCGTGTGCCAGAGGCAACCAATCAATGCTTCTCTCTCTCTCTCTCTCTCTCTCTCTCTCTCTCTCTCTCTCTCTCTCCCTCTCTCTTCCTCCCCTTCCCTCCCTCCTTTCCAGTCTCTCTAAAAAAAAAATCAATGGAAAAAGCATCCTCGAGTGAGGATTAACAAAAATAAATAAATAAAAATAAATGCGATTTTCTAGAGAAGCCTTCTCTACCCTCAGTAACCTCCCTTTCATAAGTCTCACAAGGTCCCTTCATTTCCTCACAGGTATCTAATCCCAGCTCACGCTCTCACACTGAGAGGGGCCATTATGTGATAGATGCCCAGCTGCTTTGCTACTGAAAGCATTCGAGACAGAGACTGTGGCTGTGCGCTTGACTGCAGTATCCCAGCCTGTGCTTGCACATAGTAGGTGCTCGTACGTATGTACTAAATGGGCAGGATGAAAGATGGGGGAGGGGTATACTCATAAGTAAATAAAGGTGACCAGCACAATGCATGGCACAAAACATGCCAGCTCCGTTGTTCCACAACTTCTACAGTCTATAAGACAAAGAACCAGAACTTGGACCACATCTCCTGTTGAAGACTGTTTTGTTTACCAGTTTCCCAAGTGCATTGAGTAGTGTCTGGCACATAGTAGGTGCTCAGTAAATCTTACAGAGCAGAATGAGTCTCATGTGCTTGACACCATACCCACTCAAAGTAATGCAGTGCATCCTAGGTGTCTGTAAATTGGGAAGGCAAGTATATTTACAATGAGTGCCCAAAGGAGTGAGACTCAGACCGTGTTTCTCACAGTGTGATCCACTGACACTCGGTGGGCCTGAAAGAGCAAAACTATAATCATAATAATACTAAGACATTATTTGCCTTTTTTACAGTGCTGATCTCTGCACCCATGAACCAAATGCAGCAGGAAGTAAAACTGCTGAGGCCAAAACATGAATAAAGGCAATGACACCAGTTGAACTATCGTCAGTGTATTCTTCCCTGCCAGGTACTCACATTAAAAACTCAAAAGTGACCTGGCCAGTGTGGCTCAGTTGGTTGAGCGTCATCCCATGCACCAAGAGGTCACCAGTTCGATTCCTGGTCAGGGCACATGGAGGGGTTGCCAGCTCGATCCCCAGTAGAAAGTGTGCAGGAGGCAGCCAATCAATGTTTCTCTTTCTCATTGATGTTTCTCTTTCCCTCTCTCTTCCTCTTTCTCTCTAAAATCGATAAAAACATATCTTTAAAAAAAAAACACCTTAAAATCCAGTTTCATTTGAGAATGTCTTAGATGAAGAGTAGAAATTATTAATTGTATGTAATCCCAACCCTTGGGTACATACATTATCTTTTTACTATCCTCTGAGATAAAATAGGAAGTAAGTAACATGAAACACTGCTGCCAGGCACTGGAGCACAATGCTTGACTCAGGAAAAAGCATGTGGGCACTTGTCTGAGTTGTGATCTGAACAAGCCTTTGTTTTTTTCATGTAACACCATTTTTTATTCAAAGAATAAGCGACAGAAAAACCATATTCAGTCGTGAATATTTGGAAGGCATCTTTCTGAGATGAACACAATAAGCCTGCTAGAACTTCAAAGAGAACAACTGACAATTTGTTGCCAATGATAGAATGTGAACTTTCAAGTAAAAATTAGAATTTTGGAAAATTTGTATTCACCACTGCAAGCTTGGAGAATTTTCTAACGATATCAGTGAGTTAATCAGTGTGATTTTAAAAATATTGTATAATCCAATGTGTCAGTATTTGTAATATTTGAGCCAATGTTTGCCAGATGACCAGTGCATGATGTTACAAACTATCCAGGGGTAGAAGATCCACTGACAGCACCAGGGAGCCAATAGATTGTCATGTAACAGAGACTGAAAAGTTCACTGACTCATGTCAGTCTCCATTGCAACCTGCCTTTAAGAAACTGCTGCTTGTTGAGTTTTGGTGTAATATCAAAGACAAAAAGATACAATCCTCTGGCAGAGCTTGTCAAAACACTCCTCCCTTCTCCAACCACATCTCTGCGTGGGGTTGATTTTTTTTATGCTGTACTTTAATCAAAACACAATGCAAGAGATTGAAGTCCAAAGCAGATATAATAAACATAGATCTGTCTTCTATGACTCCAGCCAATAAAGAGATGTGCAAAAATGTGAAATAATGGCTACTCTTCTCAGTGACGTTTTAAACACATTATGTTTCATTTTTAAAAATGACTTATTTAGGTTATAGGTGTATTATTGTTGTTTTTAAATAAATGAATAAATATTCTAACATTTTCTCCATTTTAAATTTGAATACAGTGGATATGGGTGGACATAACCCACACAAACCAGACTCTCTGGGGCTCTCGGTCATTTTTAAGACTGCAGAAGGGTTCTGAGACCAAAACATGTGAGCACCACTGCTCAGACTAAGTGCTTCCTGAAATTTCCTCCCAAACTAAAATCCACCTGGGGAATGGTTTCCACGAGAGCCGGAGAAGTTTAGGGTGTGGTCATAGAGCCTTTCTGGCTCGATGGATCTCAATGTTCCGAGTATTTCACAGGCTTACTGAAATTATTCGAAGACATGTTTAGAGCTATAAGGGGGGACAGCACAAAACCGGCCCATTATTCAGAGGGGAAATGGAGGTAAGAAGTTGGGACCATTTCAAGAAGCAGATCCGTCCATCTCTATCCTGTTATGGGCCGAGGAAGAACCGACTTCTCCTAACTTCCCGGGAGCCTGCATAGCCAGGAAAGTGGTGCAAGACCCGGCTTTTCTCATGACACATCCATGGCTCGGCCTGTGGTCTCAGCTGCAATCATCATGGGAATCGCTTGTCGTATCCTGGCCCCGGTTCATTTCCGTCACCGCTGAAAGCAGGAATTATCCAAGTGGGTGGAAAAAGAAAATGAGAGCAATTTCAGAAAGTCGACATTAGACGTAAACAAGATCCCGGCCACCCTCCTGTTTGCTTCTCTCCCAA
Organism: Myotis lucifugus; assembly: GCF_000147115.1. NCBI lineage: Eukaryota > Metazoa > Chordata > Mammalia > Chiroptera > Vespertilionidae > Myotis > Myotis lucifugus. Next base: position 21,169 of record NW_005871246.1, on the reverse strand, counting down.
TTTGTTTCCAACACCATGTTGCTCATCCACGGAGGGATTGGGACCCGGGCTTGCAACGCCGGGATGATTTAAAGTGACAGTTGGGGCCCTTTTCGCTGCTGCCTGCACAGCCCCACCTCCCTGAACCGACCCCGTTACAGCCCCTGCTCAATTTCCCACACAGGGCACTGAAAAATGACTCCGAACACCAGACCGCAAGGGGCTTTTTATCTTAGCTGTCAGCCTGAAATACACTCAGAACTCAAAGCAATTATGGAAACATTTGGATCTCCTGAACTTTTCTCTGCTGGGTTTCTCTCCCAAATAAAATGAAATGAAGCTTAGTTCTTTGGGGATTAATATAAACAAAGATCATAAAGGCATCTAGTGAACGAGGTTCGGGGACAGAGATCACAGGCGATGAATGAACAACTAGCTTCACTTGCCTTCCACACAAGAGCGTCATGCATCGTGGGGCAGAGGGGGCTCTGGGGGAGGGCCGTGCCATGAATATGGTTAATTCTTCTAATTACGGCCCAGGAAAATGTTGTTCCAGCTCCCCCCCACCTCCCTCTGTCAATCCACAACTCGAAGGTCCTGAATAGTATCAAATGCAAATATCCTTAAAAAAAAAAAAAAAGGAGGTGGTCAGAGGGTCTAGAGGGAAGAGGGATTTTTGAAGTATGCACTAAGTCAACAGACCCGCGAGCAGTGGGACAGTGAAATTTCACAGCCAGGCTTTGATCTGGATTTCAGAAAAATGAAGCCATAAATGTAGAGTGTTTTATGAACCCCCAAATAAGAAACTCTTTGTCTTTTATCTAAAATGTCTACTGAGGAAAAATCAGAGGATTATCTAAATGTCGAGCTCGTTATATTTTATTTGTGGCAGGGTAAAAAGAGAGCACAAAAATATTTACCAAGGTTTATTTTAACTCTAAATAAACTAAACATTGTTTTAAAGTGTATATATATATATATATATATATATATATATGTGTGTGTGTGTGTGTGTGTGTGTGTGTGTGTGTGTATGTGTGTGTGTATGTGTGTGTGTGTATGTGTGTGTGTGTGTGTGTTTTCAAATGGTTTCAATGGACAAATCCATCAGCCCAACTAGGTAGAAGTGAATGCATTTTCTTGCTGAAATTGAAATTTCCCCTCGGAGGCTGCCATGTCCTCTATGAATGTTTTGTCTGCTGTCAGCTCCGCAGGTGAAAATGCTCCCTCCAGGTAGCTACCTGCCCACCGCACATCCCGGTCGATGTCCCTGGGCTTCAGTCGCCTCAGTTTGCACCCTGAGAGGACTGACCAATGACCTCGAGGCCCCGTCAGCCTGGAGTTCCTGTGCTCTCAAATGTCTTTTTTTTAAAGAGGGAGTGGGAGAGAAACAGACTTCTAAACAAAGTGCCCATATACAACGCTCTCCTTAAAGAAGGGGGCAACCTTCACTCCTTGACAAAGACGGGAGCTGGGGAGCTACCCATCTGCTCAGCTGTGTCTCACCTGAGCCAGGAGGCAGGACAGGAAGAAGCTGCCAGGGGAGCCTCCAGTGGTCCCCAGCTGGATTCAGCCTCCTCCCTGCGAAGGGAAGGCTCAGGGCACCTGCCTCAGGGCGTGGCTCAGGGCACCAGGTGAGATTTTGCAGGCTTGCTCAGTCAACGATGGGGTCCCTCTGCGAGGGCCCATGTCAGCCTTCCTTGACCTCCATCTGGGACGGGGAAATGGGTGTCTTAGGCCTGCTCTCCTCAGGAAGCAAAGCCACTTTTAGGTGAGCTCGCTCAGAGAAAACAGGGTGCCCTCTATGCATAACACCCTATAAACAAACAGTGTCCGCTCAATGTTTTCCCACCGCACAGAGCTCCCTTCCTGGAGAATGACTCGGGGCTAAGATGCTTTTTCATAGAAATGACGCTGCTCTTCACAGCCACCCTGTGCAGCAGACAGGCCGTCGGGAGAATCTCGTTTATAGATAAGGAAACAGGCTGGGAGCACCGGGTGACTTGTCCGGGCGCTGGCCAAGCTGAGTCTCAAATGCAAATCTTGGGATCCCCAAACTCATTCCAAAATCCTCGGGGTTTTAATTGCTTTCTTTTCTTGGAATGTTGTGGTCTCCTCCTTGCTGAAAAGTGAAGCACCCATCTTCTGAAAAGTCTTGCACATTTTATGTTTGATTATTCTGCTATTTTGGCAAATAATGGGAATTTAATTTTTAAAATATATACGTATATTTTTATTGAGTTCAGAGAGAGGAAGGGAGAAGGAGAGAGAAATGGATACATCAATGATGAGAGCTTGATCAGCAGCCTCCTGCACGCCCCCTACTGGGGATCAAGCCTGCAACACAGGCACGTGGCCTGACTGGGAATCAAACCTGTGACCTCCTGGTTCATAGGTCAATGCTCAATGACCAAGCCACACCAGCCAGGCTGGGAATTTAATTTTTAAGTTTCATGACTTCACCTAATATCCTTTCAATATCAGAAGTTGGAAGTGATACTGTGGTTTTTTTTTAAAATTTATTTTAAATTAAATATTCATAATAAAAAAGAACCATCAATGAGGCCTGGCCAGTTGGTTGAATGTCATCCTGTGCACCAAAACATCGCCAATTCAATTTCTAGTCACAAGGCCAGGTTGCAGGTTCAATTCCCAGGCGGGTTGTGTGGGGAAGGCAACAGATCAATGTTTCTCTCTCTCTCACTCCCTCCCTCTCCCTTCCTCTCTCTCTAAAAATCAATTTTAAAAACATGTGTTGTTGTTTTTTAAAGAACCATCAATGAGAATCCCTTGCAGTCACTAAATTTTTTACACAATTATGACCATTTTTACTGCTGAAGTGCTTATATTTCTGCCCCTTGTGTTTGCTGGATATTATCTGATATTTTGTAAATTAATCCCAAATCTTCAAGGATCCAATGATCTAATAATAATGATAACTTACATACACGTGATAATGCCATCACAATCCAAAAGCCATCAGCACCTTAGGTTCATCATCTCTTTCATCCTCTCTGAACCCAGCACCTGGTGTAGCACTTGCTGCACAGTAGATGCTCAAAAACACCAGCCACCCGACTTTTTTCACTGGAGTCCACCCTCACTGACAGGTGCCCCTGGGCCCATTTGGCAGGTGAGCAAGCTGAGAATAGAAGAGTTTACACAACTTCTTCGGGGTCATGCAGCCAGTATCTAAGCCCAAAGGACACATTCGTTCCGTGCCACCTGCTGCCTGTAAAGTTAGCAAAGAGTCAGTGGGAGCAGGTGGAAGCAGATCCTAGGAAGATGAAAATACTACCAGAAAATGGAAAGGAGAGAAAAGATGGTCTGAACACATTGCCCAGGGGAGGAAGGGATCCTTATTCCCAGGTGCCTCCTCCTCTGCACACGAGAGCTTGAGCTTATAAAATGTGCCAACTTGGGCTTTGAGATTCGAGAGGCAGACACCTGAACTCTCCTGATGCTTTGATCCTGCTGGGTCCAAGGTAATGCCTCTCCTGTTATGAACTCACCTCCACGGAACGCTCCCAGCCTAGATGCACTGGCTTCCGTCTCCCAGTGGCTCCAACCAGCCTCAGCACATGCCCTGTGAAGACCTGCGCCCTTCCCCTGAGTCCTGCACGTGCTATTCCGTACATTTCCCCAACTGTCCCATCTGCCAGGGAAGGTTGCTTCCTCCCACCTCCTTTCTCAAAGTGCTTTGCCCATGGTTCACTCAGCAGAGGTTGTGGGTTGTTTGCGGGCACTCTAGTCCTGCAGTTCACAACACACTAGTGGGTCACAAGTCAGTGTAATGACCATTTTTACTGCTCAAGTGCAAATTAATTTCTGCCCCTTGTGTTAGCTGGATAATCAACTTTTAAAAGAGTAAAACAGGATAGAATAGAATAGAATAGAATAGAATAGAATAGAATAGAATAGAATAGAATAGGATTTCACATGGTAAGATTTTTAAACATTTGTGTCCATTGTGCATGTGTGTGCATTTGTGTGTGCAGGCATGGGTGTGTATCCTGCCTGGTGCATTGGTCAGGAATATGCTGTGTTGCTGTAATAAAGAGACCCAACATATCCTAGCTTAACAAGATGGAATGTATCTCCCTCTCCTACACAGGTCGAGAAGTGGGCAGGTGGCCAGGGTTAGTGGTACTTTGTGGGATAATCCAGACACCCAGGTTCTTCCCATCTTGTTCCTCCTCTCCTGGGTGTTCCCCTCAGCATGGCCTGAGCTGACTCACACCCTCAGGGATGCAGACAGTAGCCCATGGAGAGGAAGCGGAAGGCAAGCACTTTCCTTCTCTAAGGGCACTTTGCACAGGTTTCCTCTCATATCCTATTGGCCAGAACTTAGTCTCAAGATCACACCTACTTGCTAGGAGAGACTGATGGGAAATGTAGTCTTCCAGCTGAGCCATCGGGCACCCACTAAAACTTGGGAGGTTCCATTACTAAAAGCAACAAAGGGAGAATGGAGGGCGGGTAGCATTACCCACCACCCCGGATAACCAAGTAAATGACTTCTTATTGAGGATGGGTTTTAAATGTTTGAAAGCCACTCACTTATGACATTCTTTCCAGTCCTTTAAGAAAACCTGCCCTAACTGGTTTGGCTCAGTGGCTAGAGCGTCAGCCTGCGGACTGAAAGGTCCCAGGTTCGATTCCGGTCAAGGGCATGTACCTTGGTTGCGGGCACATCCCCAGTAGGGGGTGTCAGGAGGCAGCTGATAGATGTTTCTCTCTCATTGATGTTTCTAGCTCTCTATCCCTCTCCCTTCCTCTCTGTAAATAATCAATAAAATATATATTTTTTTAAAAAAAGAAAAGAAAACCTGCAAGACCTTCTTATCTAGTAAAAAATTAGGAAAGTTAGATTTTCATCCTAGTTAGCAGACCCATCATCTCCTTGCCCCTCGGTGTTTTCCGAAGTAAGAGGAGGGCAGGGTACCCAGGTCCCGAATTCACAGTGCTCCTCAGAGTCTGAAATGAGGTCAGGAACAGGAACTGTCTTAGAAAAGTGAAGGATGTCCTCGGACAGTGAGACCGGTATTCTCTTCACCTTCCCCCTCTGCTGTTAACTAGCCACATCTACTTGGGTGCGTTTCTCCCCTGCCAGTTCTCAGCTTTCACTCAAACACAGGAGAGAACTGGATTCCGTGGTCTTCAAGATCTGACATTATTTTATCTCCTTTTTTGTCCCTACCCTGAGTCTTCCCTATCTGGTCCAAAGTTAGTCAACTATACGTTTAAACAAATGAGCTGGAATATTATCAGAATGTTGTTGTCTCTACCATAAACGCACTGAAGGGGAGTCGGAAATGTCTACCGAGGGACGTGTTTGTGTTTAACATTATCACAATAGGGCCTGGTTTGTGGCTGAGTTTGCTGATGTGGAGTCACTGAGGGGGGGAAACAAACACTGAAATATTTTACAACACACACACACACACACACACACACAGACAGACACACACATGCACACACAGACACACACGCACACACACACAGACATTCACACAGACACTCACACACACAGACACACACACAGAGACGCGCACACACAGACACACACGCACGCACATACACACACATACACACACACACACACTTGCTTATTAGGTGACTCTGGCAGAGGACCTCATTTCCAAACCTCAGTGGTATTCAGAAAGATAGAGGTTGGAGTGCGGTGGCTTTAAACAGAATGGCCACGTGCTAAGAACGCTTCCTTGCCAACCCCTTGCTAGCTATCTCCAAGGTCACCTCCCAAAGCCAGTCCAAGATCAGTTCAGCAAAGAGCCATCAACCAACCTTTCCAACAAAAGGCAATGGCTTTGGTTTCCCTGCCATATCATTATACCTTGAAATTGAGCTCTTGACATGCTGTTCTTGAAATGTACAACTTTTAGCTAATTAGAAGGCTAAAAAATGCAACTTAATGAATTCAAGACTTGTTTATGCTAACCTGCCAAGGCGTTTGGCAATGAAAAAGTGTGATTTGGTGAACATCTGATTACAGGCCGTGTGGAATTCCATATGCCGAGGCTGGGTTGGATCCGATTTTTATTGAACTGTTGTCTAGAATGTGAACTAATTTCCGACTACCTCATAAGGACTTCTAAGCAGGGCTGACAAAGGATTTATCATCATTATCGCGCTGGCCAGTGCCGTGATTATAAGTGATGCATGTGTAAATTGTGTTTATAAAGTTTCCGAGTCACAATTAAAACATGCTGCAATTTTCTCCCTTCTCCCTTTTTTCCTCCTAGTGATGACTTGCTTTAAAAAACTTCCCTTTTTTCCTCGCTCAAATTAATACCTGCCAGAGATTTCCTTTGGATAGAACAGACTCCCAGCACATACCCACACACAGTCTCAAGAAACTTTGATCTGCCATTTTTTCAAACCTGCCCCTTAGAAAGCAGTTTAGCTATCAATACTTTACATAACCCTTCTTTTCAAAACCACAAACTGAAAGTAATTTGCAAATGCCATTCAATGCTCCATTCTTGCTCTTGCTGAGCGCCACACAATTTTCAAATCATAGAGTACAGTGAGAACATTTTTTTTAAAAAAAGGAACAGAATGGGGTTCAGAGAGAGGGAAAGGGAAAAGGGGAGTGTGTTAAGAGCGGGGATAAAAATATCACCAAAAAATGTGTACCCTGTTTGTTGGGCATTAAGTTCTGTATGTGTCTACCAGGGTGAACTTAAGTTATGATGTTATACAAAACTTCCATATATGTGTTACTTTTGTCTGTTTGAGCTCTCAGGGTCTAAAAGGATGTGTTTAACAATCTCCAGCTAGGGAGCACTTGATGTTTTACCTACAGAATTTCTCCTCACAATGCTGTCCAGTGTGGAGTCATTGGTAGAATCATTATGGAATCATAGATTTTTTTAAAAAAAAATTGTATTGATTGATCGAGAGGGTGGTGACAGAGAGAGAGAGAGAGAGAGAGAGAGAGAGAGATCTGTTGCTCCACTTATTTATGCATTCATTGGTTGTTTCTTGTATGTGCCCTGACTGGAGATGGAACACACAACCTTGGCATATCAGGACACAGCTCTAACCAACCGAGCTACCCAACCAAGTCTATCATTGATTTTTTTTTAAGAAAACAAATAACTCAAAAAATATATATATAAGAAAAGCAAACCCAGGAAGAGGAAGTGCCAGCCATAGAATCAGGGAGCACTAGTGACCCAAACCCTGACACATCTGAGCCTCCTAAGGGTAGCACTAGGCATCCACCCTCAGTACCACAGCTCACTGGCCACATCTGATTGGTCCAGGGCCTTCCCTTCAGATCAAGAGCAGCTAATTCATTGGCTTCCCAGTAGCCAATGATGCGACTTGACACAGGTGGATGAACTGGACCAATCAGAAGCCCTCTGTCAGGAAAGTGGACTAGGCTATTCCCTTGCATGAGGCCTCCCTAGGTGGCACTGCAGCACAGCGGGGTGATAAGGAGGGATGCAGAGCTCAAGGGCTTCTTCCCCTGGACCATGAATTTTATGGGGCAGGATTGTGTTTGCTTAGTGGACTTGTATGATTGGTTTAAGTTTTCATGTTAGAAATCCTGAGGGTTTTGGAAAGCCAAAGCCATGAGGAAGCAGAAAACCACGAGGCAAAGAAAATATACCCGAAGTAGAGAGCAGGACAGCAAAACAGAAAGTCGCCTGGTCCCTAAGTCCCAGCACGTGGACACCTACAGGGAGACCCACGGTAGCCAGGGCCTGCAGCCACCTTTGCCTGCTCCGTGCTACCCTTCCAGCCCCCTCCTGTCCCAGGTCACATGCAGCCATAAAGGGAACCCCTTTCCAGAAAGTGTTCCCAATGAGCCCCTGCTCCCTGTACCAACCAACAGAATCTACTCACGGATCAACTGTGGGCCCTCACTTTTCCCACACTGTGTATGCACTCCTCCCCACCACTTCCGGGGCCCCAGGAACACGCAAGAGGAGCATCAAGGGACCACTACCTGAGAGGGCATGACATCACACAGAGAGGCAAAAAAAAAAGGAGAAGTGAGTTACATACAGTTTTTACCCTAGAACATCTGGTAAAATGTTGAAGAGCTTCCTGATAGCCCTGAAACCCTTTACCTAAGAGGCACCTCCTGGGCCTGCAGCCGCCTGCACGCCTCACCCACCTTCCCTGCCTCCCCGGCTCACCCTGCCATCTATCTACCTTATTGTGTATCTTAGAGGGCCAGCACCAACTCTCACCAAGCAAACCTCCTCCTGTCCAAAGTGCACCCAAAATTGCCCCACGGGTGTCTGGCTTCTGGTAGGAGGGAATGTACATAAAGCACACAGATCCCATTTCCTCTCATGTAAGTGGAATATGAAGAGTTCCTGCTCATACATGAGGACTCAGTAATGGGAGCCATCACTAGCCATGATTCAAAATCAGCCTCTGCTTAGGGGCAGGGGTGGGGCCCAATAAATCACTTTAGAGGTGAGTTAATTATATGTTTGACCAAATATAGCAGGCTAATTTTTTAATGTATATTTTTATTGATTTCAGATAGGAAGGAAAAAGGAGAAAGATAGAAACATCAATGATGAGAGAGAATCATTGACTGGCTGCCTCCTGCACGCCCCTCACTGGGGATCAAGACCGAAACCCTGGCATGTGCCCTGACCGGGAATTGAACCGTGCCCTCCTGGTTCATAGGTCGACGCTCAACCACGAAGTCACGCTGGCCAGGCAAATATAGCAGGCTAATTTTTACGTTGATAATTTTGTACGGCCCACAAATGATGTTATAAATATCCAAATGGCCCTTGGCAGAGAAAAGGTTCCCCACTCCTGGCTTAGGAGACCATGAACAGCACATGTGTGTATCCAGTGATTATTTCTGTGTGCTGGTCTCCTCCCTCCCATGCCTGGCTACATGGTCAGGCTCCAGAGGGGAGGGACTCTGTTTGTTTAGCTTAGAATGAATGAAGCTTTCCCAGGAAGCTCCTCCCTGAGGCCTGGAGCCACTGCTCTTGCTTTTCTGTACCCCAGCTCCTGGCCCCACCCTGGCCGGAGACAGGTACTCGGGCAGGAACGATGACTGGGCGTGTTGTCCCCAGGGTCTAGTAGTTGTGCTGTTCCCCTGGGGCCCCGGCCATGCTTGTCAGAGGACAGACTTGCCATCCATCACCCTCACGCAGTGCCTGTCGTCAAAGACGAGGCCCGGGGAGCAGAGCGCTCCGCACCCGGCAGCCTGCTGAGTGGGTGGCACTGTCTACAGCAGCCAGTGCCTCCGATGAAAGTCCCAGAGGTTGAGCATGCTGAGCCCCCGTCCAGGAATGTCCAGTGGTGAGAGGAGATGAGCTTGACCTTTCCTCCCCAAGGTCCTGCTGTCTGGGCCAAGTCTGAGAAGCCCAAGGACAGAGCGTGGCCCCTGGGACCTCCGCTGAGAGCAAGCACTCTGACCCACTGGCGTGGTCCCTCCCCTTCTGCCGGAAGGACAAGGAGAGCAGCTGTCAGTGACATGCCAGGTTCTAACCAGTGGCAGGGGCGCCCTCAACAGTTAAAGGATCGCTTCTGGGTGGAGCATGTCTTAGGGTTGTCCCACCAAGGGGCCCGGAAGCTGAGACATGTACTCCTAACTCCTGTCCCGCCTGATAGCAGGCTGCTCCTGAGGCAGTGGCTCCATGCCCTTTGACCTGTCCTGGGCATGGGCAGAGAATGCCCTCAGACAGTCCAAGACATGCAGGCAGCCACTGGCATGTGTGGGGCATCTGCCTCTGACCTTCAGGTGTACTCCGCCCTGTCTCGCCCAGCGTGCCCAGTGGGATGGGCCTCGGCTGCCCACAGTGGTAAACCACTCATGAACGAACCCTTTATTGTCTTTCTCGCTTCCCTGTCTCACTCCCAACAGACCAGCTGTGCAAGTCCCTGGCTCAGGCTCTGCCTCAGGGAGGCCCAAGCTAGGACAGGGCTGAGCCACAGCCTCTAGGAGCAAGAGCTCTGCGTCCTGAGGTCCCAACTGAAAGCAAGTTTCCTGTCTGACTTGAGTCATGTGACCTTGGGCAGTGAAGTCTTTTAATCACATTTTTTCATTTGTGAAATTGTTGTAATAATGGCACCTCTCTCCTGTGTCGATCTCAGGATTGACCGAGCGTGAATATAGAAAAGGCTTAGAGCATACGTGTCCAGGAACCAAGCAGCACACACAGGCAGCTGCTATTTTTGTGCACATAGCCCAGTTTCTTAGCCAGTCGAAGCTTCCGTTTGCACATTTTGCAAAATAGGAGAATAATTAGTGACAAAGGCCAATCCAACGCTTGCTGAGAACCCACACAGAGGAGGAGCTCGGTCAATGTCAGCTGCTGTTATAAGAATGCTGATTGAGCCCAGCCAGCAGTTGAGTGTCGGCCCAGGAACCAAGAGGTCACCAGTTCGATTCCCAGTCAAGGCACATGCCTGGGTTTCGGCCTAGATCCCCAGTAGGGGGTGTGCAGGAGGCAGCTGATGGATAACATTTCTCCCTCATCAATGTTTCTATTTCTCTAGCCTCTCTCTCTCTCTCTCTCTCTCTCTCTCTCTCTCTCTCTCTCTCAAAATCAATAAAAACCTATTTTTAAAAGAATGCTGATTAATAGTCATAATCTTTTATCATATGTGATGACATCCGGGCTGCCCTGTAATGCTGGCTGAATAACAGCTAACCGTGGAGCTGAGCAGAGGCAGCCCAGAGGTGCACAGACTGCCCCCTCCGCTGTCCCACGCAGACGCCAAGGTGCGAGTCCGCAGTGAACCGTCACTCCCGAGTGTCCCCATGAGGGCAGGGAATATGCCACATTGCTCAGGGCACCTAGAGGTGAAGCTTCCAGAAAACCTGTGCTCCACGCCCTTTCTATATTTGGCCCGTTGCCTCCTGGGCATCAGCTCAGAGCGCTTTGGGCCAAGGTGGAGTCGCTGGGTGAGAGCCCTGGCAGAGGCCATGCTGAGGAGGAGGATGGGAGCCTCTCTACCTGGGACACAGGCTCTGGGCCCGCTTCTCCATGCAAACCCGCCCCCCAAAGGGGCCACAGGTAGGGTCCATGCTCCAGGTCCTGTCGCACCAGTTCCACCCAAAGATCCACTTCTCTATTGGGCGGCTGCCCCAGGAACCCGGGGTCCTGGCACCGGCCACCCCACCAACCCAGAGCCCCCACCTCTCTCCTCTATCAGGAAAACAAACCCACTTTAGGTACTTCCTCCAGAGGGAACTGAATAGAGGGGGTGGTTACACCACTGATAAGAGCTGAGAAGCCGTGGAGGGGACTGTGAGCAACCTTGACATCACGAGCAGCCAGGGGCTGCCACCACTAAGGCCGAGGTCCCTCTGTCCAGGGCCAGGGCATCCCATCGGAGCCAGGACTGTGGTGGTGTCAGCCAGGGGGAGCAGGACTTGGGGTAAGAGGCTGGGAGCACAGAGAGGCTCCGATGGAGGAAAGTGAGGTGGAGAGAGCCTCCTCCATGTCCCTCCCTCACTCTCTGCTCTTGGCCGGGGCTCCCAGTGGCAAACCTGTGGTAGCCAGGTGCAGGCCGGAGGTGTTTTCAGAGAGGAAAGGGAGGAGCAGGGGCTGGTTCTGAGAACCAGGAGGACCAAATTCTCTCCTCCCAAGTGTCGCTCACCACCACCCCCTGCAAAAAAAAAAAAAGAAGAAGAAGTCCCTTTTCCCCCGGGGGGTAGCTAGGGGTCTGCGTGGACACCTTCCCTCACTGTCTTTTTCTGGGAAAGACTCCTCTGCACCTCCCTACCCTGCAGCAAAACTGGCAACTCCCTTCTCTCAAGAGGAAGGGAAATTCATGGGCCCATTGACCCTCATCGCAGGATAAAACACCCTATTATTACCTCGAGATTAGTCCTAGCATTTCCTGCTAAGTCTCTCCCTTCTTCCATAACAGTCAGCCACTTACCAGAAAGATGAATAAGAGTACTTCAAGCCACATAAAAACCTGTCCAGTAACCCCGCAATCACTCAGATTGTGCTGCAAAGGCCACCCACGTGCCAAAAATGGACCACCAACTACCCAGAAGGCCTGGGTGAGCAGTCAGTGATGGGACAAAGGCGCTACGCAGCGGCTCCACCAGGCCCATAACCCAGTCTCCCATTCTTCCCCGGCTGCGCTCTACTCCTTCTTGCATAGCTTGGAAGTCAACTTCCCTGGATGGGGTTCAAACATCTATACATTTTTATCAGCTTTTTAAAAATGGAAGTTAAACGTCTAATGGGATTGCTGAGTAGAGATTGAACGGTTCCAGGGGAGGAAGTAATATGGGATAAAAAAAAAGGGGGTGTTCAGTTTCAAAGACTTCTAATGGAACCTTGGAGAAGGCTCGCATAGAAAGCACTTGTCTCAAAGTGCCAAGTTTTATTATGGATATCTGGTCAGAAAAAGAAGTGAAAATGTCAAGTAGAACAAGAAATGAGGGTGACCGAGGACTTTCATGGTAGGAGGAAATGTTTCACTAAGTGCATTATTCATTTTTCATTGACGTAAATGCCAGGGGTTTTAGCTCATAGTGCGGGGCTGGCAGTAATGTCCAGGCCCGACAAAGCTATGCAGTTACACGTCTTTTCCCTTTTGTAATCTCGGTTAAAGAGTTCTGGTCTTGAGGGGTCTTTTGGCTGAGGGCAAATGCTCTGTCCCCTTTAGGGAAACTCTGCCTTTTTGCTTGACAGAAAAATGGAAATGGTAACTTAATAGAACTTAGGTTTCTCTGGTTACCAGGACTTAGTGAGCCTTTAATCTCCATTGAATGTACCCAGTCCCCTGGGATTGGGTGGGAGGTCTTTGAGTCAGTGAAAAGTTCACTGTGGTTTTGACATGGGCCTGCTATTTCTTGCGGCTCCATCAGGGACTCTGTGAGTGAGCCATTCTTGAAATCAGACAGAAATGCCTTCCTTTTTCTTTCTGACGGTGACATACAACAGCAATTTCTCCTTCTTATCTGATGTGTTTCAAATGCTGTAGTTACTGCAAACTATTTCCCTAATTGATCCGGAATGTAGGCTAATTCCCATGCCCTGAATTGGTTTATGTGTCCCAAATTTGGAAATTGTTTGATGCATTTAAGACTAGTCTTGGGAGGACTGTAATTTGGAGTTGTGTTTAACAAACAGGCCAAAAAAAAGGAAAAAGGAAGAAAGAAAGAAAGAAAGAAAGAAAGAAAGAAAGAAAGAAAGAAAGAAAGAAAGAAAGAAAGAAAGAAAGAAAGAAAGAAGTAGAGGAAGACTATGAGCTCTGACCCAATTATAAGTGTGTTTTTAAAATCCTACAAACATTGCAGTAATAATCATGATAATGATAACAAAAGTAGAAGCAAACATTTATTGAGACACTACCTAATTATTTGTGAGAGGCACAAATAAGTTCACAAAGATATACAGAAGGGATGTGGCTTGTTCAAGTCAACGCAGACAATAAGAGGTGGTCCTAGGGCAAAGTTCTTTTTGGTTGAGATTCACTGTCATCTGAGTCGTTCTGAGTAGAGAAGTTATGGGTATCCAGAAGCGCTCTTTCATGCAATAACTGATGCTCCCAGTTAAGTAAAGAATAAAAGGCAACATCCAATTTCTTCTATCCACTTACGATTTCCAGACCTGCCCTGGTCCATGCCTTACTTTAGATGTTGGATACACCACTTTCATTCATATCCCATTGGCCAGAAGTCAGTCACATGACCATGCATGGGAGGCTGGGAAATGTAGTCCTTAGCTGGGCAGTTATGTACCTAACTAAAACACTAGGGTTTTACTAAGGCAAAGGGGCAAGTGGATACTGGATGACAATTAGCTGTGTCTCCCACAACCTTATTCATCACTGTGTCTCCATCATCTATTCCAATAGATGATGGCATATAATCTCTGGCATATAAATCTTAAATAAATAAACTCACCTGTCACAGGTTGCCAACCTCTGATAAGAGCCCCAACCATTATTCTAAGCTCTGGAAGTCCCGACATTAAATGTGAATGTTCTCTTATCAGCATCAGGCGGATGTTAGTAACTCCATTTATAGATGATGGTGTAATACCCATACTCCCCAACTTCTTTATCAATGGGAATACCAATTTTGGCCATCATTCTTTCTTACAGAAGAGGCTAAATAATATATGTAGATACTCTCCACTCCAGGAAGTGGAGTTTAATCCCACCCTTGAATATGAGCTGAACGTAGTGCGTCTAACTATGAGAGAATAATAGGAACCTTCAGTGGAGAAACCTGGCAGACACTGTGTTAATCAGGTGATCAAGGTCAACATCACCAGTGATAAGTCATGTGAATATGATGTTTCCTGCCCCAATATCATGCAATGAGAAGGGCCCTTCATCTCTGTGGTATTTTCCCAAAAACCACATAGTTCTAGTCTAATCATGAGAAAAATCTCTTGGTTGGGCGTCTTTAGGGACATTCTACAAGACATCTAACCAGTCTTCTTAGAAACGGTCAAGACCATGAAAAGTCTGAGAAATTGTCACGGTTCAGAGGAGGCTAAGGAGATATGAAGACGAACTGCAACGCGGGACCCTGGGACAGAAAAAGGACGTTAGCGGGGAAACTGGTGAGATCCGAATACTCTGGAGCAACAGTAACGTGCCAATGTTGATTTCTTACTTTTAGGAGAGGGTCATGGTCACAGAAGATAGTAACATAAGGGGAAACCGGGTGAAGGGCACACAGGAACGCTCGGTACTATCTCTGCAACTTTTCTATAAATCTAAAATCATTCCAAAGTAAAACATCTATTAAAATTACAGTTAGGGGTGGCCAAATGACCCTTTCCTGGCCAGGGAAATGCAAAAGGCGTCTGTCCACAGAGCTGGTTTCTGGGAAAGCTATTGTGTGTGTGCATCATGTGTTTTTTTCTTTTTTTAAGAAAAATCTTGGCGCACCCACCTCTTTCCCTTTCTCTTATCACCTCCTCCATGTCTGACATGTAGGCTTAAGGCATGTGTTAAGGACAGGAGGGCAGCAAGCCAAAGGGAGACCCGGTTCTTAACAAGTTCCTTCAGCAACTACAGCGTGTCTGTCTCCAGAATTCTCGTCACACGAGAAAATCGAGCCTCCCAGCTTGACCTCATTTGGTCAAGCGCTGGGTCAAGTTCCTGCGCTATGCAGCCGAGTCCACCCCTAATTTATATTAGGTGGAACCATAGGAAGTTGCCAAGATTTTATTGTTTTGACCTATAAAGATGGCAATTTTTCAATGTTTGACCTGCTATGGGTAATTTTTTTTTTTGAAATGTCATTGAATCATCTTCATCAACTATAAATCTAAATAACAAGTGGCAAACTGCCACTCACCAACATATTTCCTGGGGTGAGGTTTTTGCCTCTGAAGAACCATAATCATAGGAAGGAACTCTTACCATTTGCAACAGCATGATGGACCTGGAGAGCATTGTGCTAAGCGAAAAATAAGCCAGTCCGAGAAAGATAAATATCACATGGTCTCACTCATTTGAACAACATTAACTGATGAGCAAAAATAGATCCAGAGACATAGAAGCATCAAACAGACCGTCCAACCTCAGAGGGAAGGCAGGGGGAATGGGGGCTAGAGAGCAACCAAAGGACTTATATGCATGCATATAAGCATAACCTATGGACACAGACAGTAGGGGTGGTGAGGGCATGTGCTGGGGGGTGGGAATGGCCAGGAGAGGTCAATGGGGCGAAAAGGAGTCATATGTAATACTTTCAGCAATAAAGAATTTTTTAAATATTAAAAAAGAACCATAATAATAGGTTTTAAATATTTTTTTACTAGTATTCTATCACTTCTTGATGTTTCAGATGCCTGAGTAAAAGAGATTCTCAACATCACTCCATCACATGCATTTGATGGCATTGGAAAACACACTATTGGTGTTTGTTTGTTTGTTTATTGTTGATAGTTACAAAATGTCCCCCATTCCCTCCCCTTTGCCCCCTTTCACCCAGCCCCAGCCCCACCCCAGGTCTTCCCCACACTATTGTCTGATCCTTGGGCTATGCATGTATGCATATAGGTTCTCTGGTTAATTTCTTCCAGTCTCCTCCCCCCCTTCCCCCTCCCCCCCCACCGCCCCTCTGAGATCTGTCAGTCTGTTCCATGCTTCCATGACTCTGGACCTATTTTGTTCATCAGTTTATTTTGTTCATTAGATTCCACATATGAGTGAGATCATATGATATTTGTCTTTCTCTGACTGGCTTATTTCACTTAACATAATACTCTCCAGGTCCATCCATGCTGTCTCAAAGGGTAAGAGCTCCTTCTTTTTTACTACTGTGAAGTATTCCATAGTATAGATGCATCACAGCTTTTTTATCCACTCATCTGCTGATGGGCACTTGGGCTGTTTCCAGATCTTAGCTATTATAAATTACACTGCTATGAACATAGGGGTGCATATATTCTTTTTGATTGGTGTTTCATGATTCTTAGAATATATTCCCAAAAGTGGGATTGCTAGCTCAAATAGCAGCTCCATTTTTAATTGTTTTTAGGAAACTCCGTACTGTTTTCCACAGTAGCTGCACCAGTCTGCATTTCCACCAGCACACACTATTGGAGTTTTTAAAAAATACTTATCTTCCCAGCAATTTCACTCCTAGGTATATATATAACCAAAAGAATTAAAAACAGCCAAAAAGTGGAAACAACTCAAATGCCCAGAAACTAATGATGGATAAACCAAATGTGGTCTGTCCCTACAATGGAATATTACTCAGCCGTGAAAAGGCATGAAGCACTGACACATGCTATCACATGGATGAGCCCTGAAAACATCATGCTAAGTGAAAAAAGCCAGACACAAAAGACAAGATACGCATGGCTTCACTTGTGTGAAACATCCAATAGGTGAACCAATAGAGAAGAATGCTGATTGATGGTTGCCAGGAGCTGGAGGAGGGGGAATGGGAAGCGGCTGTTGAATGAAAACAGAGTTTTCTTTTGGAGTGATGAAAATATTTTGGAACTCAATAGAGGTGGTGGTTACACAACATTGTGAAACTACTAAATTCCACTGAATTGTACACTCAAAAATGATTAATTTTATGTTTTGTGAATTTCACCCTTGATTCAAAAAACTTTTCTTCAATATTTTATAATGCATGATAAAAACCAAAATAATTATCCTGCAAAATGACTTATAATTGAGATAAAGAAAATAAGATCAAGCCCTGACCGGCTTGGCTCAGTGGATAGAGCGTCGGCCTGCGGACTAAAGGGTCCCAGGTTCAATTCCAGTCAAGGGTGTGTATCTTGGTTGCGGGCGCATTCCCAGTGTGGGGTGTGCAGGAGGCAGCTGATCGACGTTTCTCTCTCATCGATGTTTCTGGCTCTCTATCCCTCTCCCTTTCTCTCTGTAAAAAAAATCAATAAAATATATTTTTTTTAAAAAAAGAAAAGAAGATCAAACTAGCCAAGGCTAAAGCCCTCCACGCAGAGTTTGCATCTCAGTGTTCCAGTTGGCTATTGCTACATAAGGAACCACTCCAAATGTAGTGGCTGAATGCAACGGCACTTACCTGCTTGCAAATCTACACCTTGTGCAGGGGTCAGCAGGGATGTTTCATCTCTGCACCACTCACCAAGGACTCCTCAAGGTGGAGATGGAAACACCTACAGGTCCTCTGGCACTTGGCTAGTGGTCGGTACGGGTGGGGACCTCGGATGAGGCTGCGTTCAGGACACCTATGTGTGGTCTTTCCACGCAGCCATTTGGCTTCCTCACGCTATGCCAACTGGGTTCCAAAGACGGGCATCCCCAGAGGTCCAGGTGGACACTGCATCACCTGTCATGACTTAGCCTCAGCTGTCACACAGCATGGCTGACTCCACAGTCACAGGCCTGGACAGATGCAAGAGGTGGGCGGGGTCCCCGTAAGAAGAGCAGGGGGCTGCAATCGACGGGTGCAGCCACTTGGAAAGTGCCATCAGACACATCCATCTCGTTATACATCCTTATCCTCTTGCCCATAAAGGACTGAAATGGGAAATACTAGGAAGAAGCCTGATTAATAACGTGTAACCAGAGACCTAACGGGAGTTTGGGGTTGATGATGGAGACGGTGTCTGGGTTTTCACCATAGAACTTAGCAGTCACTTCTCGGCACACTTGCTGATGTTAAAGGATCACGGGGAAGCATCCAGCAAATGCCGCATGCCGCTGAACCCCATCATTGCAACGGTAACTCTCTCTCTCACCAGCAGCCTCTCATTTACAGCTGTAATGAACAACCTCTGGGCTCATTTCCACCCAAAGATATTTAGTTCACTCCACATACGCTGCAAACTGACTTAAAATATTAAGCACATCTGTGTTTACCCAATCAATAACTTTTCTGAAAGAAAGAGGGGGGGAAATGAGAAAGAAAGAAGAAAAGATAGATCTGAAGTTGTTTGGGTTAAATGCCAGCGTTTTCATCTTAGGGATGAAAACCACTTCCTCCTAAGGCCAGACTTCCTTAAAACACGCGCTTAGGTCAGCCGGTAAGTGTTTGAGGAGCAGAGAAACGCCCACTGCTCAGTCTCACCCCGTAATTCAACATCCTTCAGAGGCACCCCTATGCGTCAGGTGGACTTATTCCTCCCTCAGGTTTCCCCCGGATTTCTGTAACCTCCCGAGTGGGACCCCACAGATCGCGGGGAGCCTGGACAAGAGAGGAGGTGTGGGATTGTCAGGGCCGCCCCTGGTTCACCTGGAGCTGCAAACGCAGAGTCATTCCCAGGACGCCCAGAGCCGCCAGCCCCCGTCCCTCTGCCCCTCTGCCCACCTCGCTCTCAGCTTCTGTGGGTGCATTTTCACAGATGGCAGCTGAAGGCCGGTGTGCCTAGGAAGAGAAAGAAGCCAAAGCCTACTGCTCTCGGCACCTATTAAGGAAAACACGATCCGCTTTGTACTCCTTGGTGAAGAGGTGAGAGTTCAAGCACGGCTGGGACCCTCAGTCCGCCGCCCCAGCCCCTTAGAGCACAGAGGGCACAAAGCAGCCATCTCCCGCCTGTACACCAGCTCCTAACAAACGTAAGAATTGTAAGTCCTATGTGTTACTTGTTCCTCATTATGACGTAGACCTAGGGCTCTCATCCTGCCGGTCATCACGTGAGTCCCTAATCTTTATTGGAGAGGCAGCCTCAAATCCGTGAGAGCAAAGCTGGCACCGAGCTCTTGAAGATTAAAGAGCCGCCCTAACGGAGCTCTGCGTCTGTGCTCTGCGTCACCCAGCCCCGCCAAGTGGGGCTGACCGCTGCTCCAGGGAGGGCTCCTGCGGGGCAGGCCAGCTCCTTGGAGAGTGAAAGCATGCTGCTCTGGTGCTTTCTCCCCCTTCTCCCTTCGTGGGGTGACGCCCCGGCCCCATCGGGAATGACAGCACTCACTCGCTGTGGAGCTGTGCGCCGGGAGCGGGTGCTGGCTCTGGGATGGGTCCTTCTCCAGAAGAGAGCAGGAGGCGGGCTCCATGTCCAGCTCAGTGGTGCCTCCCCGCGGAGGGGCGGCTGTTTCGTCTGCCCCGCAGGGCGATCTCGGTGGATTCTCCACGTGCACCTCAGCCCTCCTCACAGCTCCTGGGTGAGTTCTCACCCTCGTCTTTACTTCCCAGGCTGAAGGTTGGAGGGGCTGCCGCCGTTCAAGCCACTGAGTTCTGGCCACCGAGCCCCCAGCTCTGTCATCTGCTCAGGGCGAAGTCTGTCCTGAGCTCCAATGTGCCAGGGCCGAGCTCAGCACTCGGTGGAGAAAGGTGAGCGGGCAGATGCTGCCCTGGACTCCAGAGTCCATGATCTAGCGAGCCAACCGTGCAAGCCACACGGAGATTCGCTCAGGAGCTGGTGGACGAGCAAGAGCCTGACCAGCAGGGAAAGGCTGGTGCTGCGGGCAGAGGAAACCGTGTGGAAGTGTGGGTTTTTGCACAGCTGCCTCCCCTGCAGAATGGAGAATGTAGCTACTGGTCTCAGTGCCACATGCGCCAGAGTGATTCTTTTAAAACCTGAGTCAGGCCCGGCTGGTGTGGCTCAGTGGTCGAGCGTCGACCCATGCACCAAGCGGTCACCAGTTCGATTCCCGGTCAGGGCACATGCCCGGGTTGCAGGCTTGATCCCCAATGGGGGCCTTGCAGGAGGCAGCCAATCGATGACTTCCTCTCTCATTGATGTTTCTACCTTTCTCCTTCCTCTCTCTCTAAAAATCAATAAAAATATATTTTAAAAAATAAAACCTGAGTCAGATGTTCCTCTGCTCAAAAGCCTCCAGTGGCTTCCCACTTCACTTTGAATTAATGAAGTCTTTGCAGGATCCACAGACCCTGGCTCCCCTCCCCCACCTCTTCAATCTCCTCTTCTCCACACCCCACCCTGCCCAGGCCCACTCTGCTGCAACCTCGCTCACTGTCTTACTGTTTGCAAAGATGCCTGCCTCAGGGCGTTTGCACAGGCTGTTCCATTCCCTCTTCCAGGGAGCTCTTCCCCAGGCCCCCCCTCCCACACATCCCTCACACCTCTTTCAAACGCCCTCCTCTGAGAGGCGGTCCCTCTCCCCCTGTGTGACCTCACTGCCGCTCTCCCCCATCACATTTGTCTTGGTGGCACTTTTTGCCACTTGATACAATCTATCTTTTTCTATTCAGTGTTGGTCTTCCTCTGGTTTGTTCCCGGCTGTATCCTCACACCTAACCCAGTTCCTGGAACATAGTAGGGGCCTCCAAGATGGCCCTGAGTGGCCCAGGCCTTGTGTGGCCCTCAGCGAATCGGGGCTGGTCCTAGGTGACCAGTAGAATGCCAGGAGGTGATGCAGGTGTCTTCTGAGACTAAGCCACAAAAGGCCTCACAGCCTCCACTGTGGACTCTCAGGACAACTAACCTGGAGCCCTGGGCTGCCATGTACAAAACCCGGCTTCCCAGAGGCCACCACGCCAGAGTGGCCCGTGGAGGGAGGGCCCACGTGGAGAGGGAGAGGCCTGCTCCGCCCCTTCCTTGCATCCAGATAAGGCCTCCAACAAAATGGAGCAGAGAGATGGGTTTCTGCCAGCCCCGCCCAAAGCGCAGATCCATACACAAAGGAAAAGATTACTGTTGTCTTGGAGTCCTTTGTTATGAAGCAAACTTCTGCCAGATAAATCCTTATCACGGGGTCGGCTCCTGGGGCCCCCACCCTGACCAGGTGTGAATGTCAAAGGAGCAGGCATGCATAGCATCTGCCCTCCTACACACCCGGTGGT
>NW_005871245.1:2508163-2528586 GCF_000147115.1 Myotis lucifugus | reverse complement strand
CAGTCCCATGCAGATGTGCCTCAGCACCCAGATTTAACATGACCAAAATGGAACCCATCTTGTTCACAAACCTGCCTCCCTGCTTTTCCTAGATCTAGTGAAAAGCACCACTACTGCCCTAGTCAGTTGCACAGTGGTTAGAGGATCAGCATGCAGAGTGAAGGGTCCTGTGTTTGATTTCTGGTCAAGGGCACATACCTCAGTTGCAGGTTCAATTCCCCAACCCTGGTCGGGGTGCAAGCAGGAGGCAACCAATCAATGTGTCTTTCTAATGTCAATGTTTCTCTCTTCCCCCCTCCCTTTCACTCCCAAAAATCAATGGAAAAAATATCCTCAGTCCTCGGCACCATTCCATCCCTCAAGCAAGAAACCTGAAAGTTACCCCAGATACCTTGTTTTTCATGATCACACATCTCTAGTGAATGCCTAAATCATGCTGACTTAGGGGGGAAAAAATGAAAAGAATATCATGAACCTCCATGTATCACAGCCTCAGCAATTATCAACTCATGGCCAACTTTGTTTAATTTTTTAAGAATATTTGTATTGCCCCAGCTTGCCGGGAGCCGGTCCATCCTTGCTGCTTGACACAGTCGCTGCAGGAAAGAAACATCTGCACAGCATATGTTTCAAAGGATCTGGCGTATATAGCATACTGTTCTTAATATGTTTGCTCCCCTTAGCACTATGTGTTTTAACCAAGGTCACCTCTCCGAGAAAGGTTGTTTCCCCAGGTGGGGATCTTTCCCTGAGGTTAGGGAGGGGATACAACCCCTTAATTAAGTGCCAGGCGGGTAGTTAAGCTACATAATCTTTACTCCCTGGAATGGAGATAAGAAACGCCCTAACCTTTGTAATAGAAATTGACAGGATTAAAATCGGCTGGTATAAATATGGATGTAACAAGACAATAAACATCAGATCCTGATCAGTTCCTAACCAGAACTCCGACCAGAACTTTGGCTGGAGATCCTGGCTAGAGGTCCTGACTAGGCTGCTGATCAACTGAAGGCTGTCTTCGTGTCATTCCTTCTTCGCCGACTCCGTCCACACCTTTGGGGACCCCTGGACCCGCTGGGATTGGACCCCAGCACCAGCTGGTTTGGCTCAGTGGATAAAGCGTCGGGCTGCTGACTGAAGGGTCCCAGGTTTGATTCCGGTCAAGGGCACGTGCCGGGTTGCCTGTGGGTTTGATTCCAGGGGGCATGCAGGAGGCAGCCTATCAATGATTCTGTCATCACTGATGTTTCTCTCTCTGCCTCTCTGAAATCAATAAAAAAAATCAAAGCCTGACCTCCTGATTTATAGGTGGACACTCAACCACTGAGCCACATAGGCCAGGCAAACCTTTAACCTGCCACATAAATGTTTATATGTATTGACTTTTTTGTTTTTTATTGATTTGAGAGAGAGAAACATCAATTTGTTCCACTTATGTATGCATTCATTGGTTGCCTCTTACATGTGCCCTAACCGGAGATTGAACCCACAACCTTGGTGTATTGGGACAATGCTCTAACCAACTGAGCTACCCGGCCAGGACTATATATGGACTTTTAGAAAACAATTACAGCCCTAGCTGGTTTGGCTCAGTGGATAGAGCATCAGCCTGCAGACAAAGGTCCCAGGTTCAAATCCGCCAAGGGCACATGCCCAGGTTGTGGGCTCGATCCCCAGTGGAGGCGTGCAGGAGGCAGCCGATCAGTGATTCTCATCATTGATGTTTCTATCTCTCTCTCCCTCTCCCTTCCTCTCTGAAATCAATATATATATATATAAAATCAAAAAACAATTACAATAGCATTAGCATACCCCAAAAATTAATATTCCTTAATATGAAATACTCGTTTAATTCAAACAGGCTCTAAATAATGCAAATGCTAGTCACCATTGTCACCCCAATAAATTCAGTAAAAAAATTTTTTTTTAATATATTTTATTGATTTTTTTACAGAGAGGAAGGGAGAGAGATAGTTAGAAACATCGATGAGAGAGAAACATCGGTCAGCTGCCTCCTGCACACCCCCTACTGGGGATGTGCCCGCAACCCAGGTACATGCCCTTGACCGGAATCGAACCTGGGACCTCTCAGTCCACAGGCCGACACTCTATCCACTAAGCCAAACCGGTTTCGGCAATTAAGTAAAAATTAAGAAATAGTAATAATGCAAGTGGTTGGCATGTTTCTTGGAATCTCTTTGAGCTTCATCTCTGTTTCCCAGTCTGGATTTTGCTGTTATGTCTCTACAGTGTCATTTAACAGGTTTCTCTATCCTTTGTATTTCTGTTCATTAAGAAGATAGATGTAATTGCATTCAGATTTAGTGGCAAAACTTTATAGTATTGTATGTTTTCATCAGGAGACACATCATGTCTGTCTCTTTTTATATGTTGCAGCCTTTGAAGCTAAATGCCTAGATCCATTAATTTATCAAAGGTTTCAAAATGTGATCTTTTAAATATTCCATTCCTTCTTCATATAATACCTGAAATACGTATAAAAGAGAAACTTGCACTCATCTGTTATTTGGTATCCAGAGTTACAGTTTACTGGGAAAGATAAATGCCCACGTCTTTTGCCAGTTTTCAAAGTAACGAGTTGATTTACTAGCATCCCCCAAAGTGACCAGTGGATGGGTTTTTAGTGTGTTAGTATCATGATCACTGAATTAACTTTATCCTGTTTTTTAGTTCATTGTAGTCATAAAACTTAATGATGCTCAAGTTTGTCCTTATTTTTGTCCAGTGGAGGCCTCTTCAAGTTGGCTTCTGAGTCCTTTTGATACAACCCTTTTGTATTTGGTAACTTCCTTGCTATCAGGTATGATAGGTTGTTCCTTACTTACCTTGTACACTTCCTGCTCCAGATCTGGAGTCAACTATTTTGGGAGGTGGGGGGGGGACCCTGGTTTCTTTTAGTTGTGAATGGCATTGGGATACCAAAATCTAGGATTTAGAATGCCCATTGCTGCTGTGTTGGTCATGTTTCTAGCCTTTTTGGTGCACAGAGGTAGGATATGTTTTTTAAGATAAAACATCTTTTTAAACATAAAACACACTGATATTGTCTATTCAAATTCAAGACTTCAAAAATTCTTCTGAACTCTTCTCACATCTGTATATTTTCCTCAATGCTAAGAATCCCAGTTCTCATATGTATCCTGAATTATAATATTAGAACATCAAAGGTACTCCATTGTTTTATCCCATGTTACACAACAGTATCAGAATAACAAAAGGCAGGTTAAAGTTTTGTTTGCCGTTCTTTTTGTTCTTGGGAGTACAGTATTTCCTACTGGGCCTGTATGCTCAATGTACTGTGACTTAAACTTACTTAGTATGGCTCCTCTCTGTGTGACTTGCTACTAACTGGGTACACATTTATGTTAACCTGTTTTTTTGGTGGGGTTTTGTTGTTAGTCCTCACCCAAGGATATTTTTCCATTGATTTTAGAGTGAATTGAAGGGAAGAAGAGAGGGGATGAAAGAAGGAGAGAGAAACATCAATGCTTGAGAGACACATGGATCAGTTCCCTCCCACACATACCCCGACCGGGTCTGAGGATTGAACCTGCAGCCCACATACATGCCCTTGACCGGAATAGAGCCTGAGACCCTTTGGTGCTTGAGCCAACACTCCAACCATTGAGCCACACTGGCCAGGGCAATTTAACCTGTGTTATTCTTCCATTTTTAAGAATTTCTTGCGCTGGTTTAATTTTTTACTTTTTATTTCAGAGAGGAAGGGAGAAGGAGAGAAAGATAGAACATCCATGATGAGAGAGAATCATTGACCGACTGCCTCCTGCATGCCCCCCACTGGGGATGGAGCCCACAGCCCAGACATGTGCCCTGACCTGGAATTGAACCGTGACCTCCTGGTTCATAGGTCAATGCTCAATCATGGAGCCACATCAGCTGGGCTTGTTTAATTTTAATCATGTAAAATATGGACATATTTCCAAGTCTAATCTACAAAACAAGATATAGTCAAATAAATCTATTCCTATCCTTTGACTTGTTCTCTCCCCAGTTAGTTACCTTTTTTTAAAAAAAAAAAAAAATGTTTTATTGATTATAGAGAGAGGGAGGTAAGAGAGAGAGAAACATCAATCGGCTGCCTCCCACATACACCATGACCAGGGATTGGCCACGAAACCTGGGCATGTGCCCCAACCCAGAATTGAACTAGCAACCCTTCAGTGCACTGGAGGACGCTTGACCAATGGAGCCACACTGGCCAGGGCAGTAACCTTTTTTATTTTATTTAATCTTTTCCTTTTTTTTTTTTTTTAATTTAAACAGATAAATGTTACATCTTTATATATCTTTATTATATAAAGGTAGAATACTATACATTTCTCTACCTTGTTTATTTATTTAACAATATATTTTGGAAATTTGTTATAGAGATTCCTCAATCCTTTTACAGCAGCATAAAATGATAAATCTGTTTGACGTTGACTCCATCATACTAATTTTTTTTTAAGAGTGGAATGGAGGGGGAGAGACAGAGAGAAACATTGATGTGAGAGAGACACATCAATTGGTTGCCTCCCACATGTGCCCTGACCAGGGCCAGGGATAGAGCCTGCAACCGAGGTATGTGCCCTTGACTGGAATTGAAACTAGGACCCTTCAGTCCTCGGCCCGACACTCTATTCACTGAGCCAAATCAGCTAGGACTAGGTGGGTTTTTTTTTATTAAAAATTTTTAATGTTGCCCTAACAGGTTTGGCTCTGGATAGAGCGTTGGCCTGCAGACTGAAGGGTCCCAGGTTCGATTCCGGTCAAGGGCATGTACCTTGTGTGCGGGCACATCCCCAGTAGGTAGTGTGCAGGAGGCAGCTGAATCGATGTTTCTCTCTCATTGATGTTTCTAACTCTCTATCCCTCATCCTCTCCCTTCTTCTCTGTAAAAAAATCAATAAAATATATTTAGCCCTAACCGGTTTGGCTCAGTGGATAGAGTGTCGGCCTGTGGACTCAAGGGTCCCAGGTTCGATTCCGGTCAAGGGCATGTACCTTGGTTGCAGGCACATCCCCAGTGTGGGGTGTGCAGGAGGCAGCCAATCAGTGATTCTCTGTCATCATTGATGTTTCTATCTCTCTCTCCCTCTTCCTTCCTCTCTGAAGTCAATTAAAAAATACTAAGAGAGAGAGAGAGAGAGAGGAAGATATAAACAAGTGGAAGAATATACCGTGTTCATGGATTGGTAGAATTAACATCATTAAAATGTCCATATTACCCAAAGTAATCTACAGGTTCAATGCAATCCCTATTGAAATACCAACAGCATATTTCACAGATCTAGAACAAACACTCCAAAAATGTATATGGAACCAAAAAAGACCCCAAATAGCTGCAGCAACCTTAAGAAAGAACAAAGTTGGAAGGATCACAAAACCAGATATCAAAGTTATACTACAAAGCCACTGTAATCAAAACAGCCTGGTACTGGCACAAGAACAGGCATATAGATCAATGGAACAGAACAGAAGGCCCAGAAATTGACCCAAGCCATTACACTCCATATTTGACAAAGGAGGCAAGAGCATTCAGTGGAGTCAAGATAGTCCCTTCAATAAATGGTGTTGAGCCCTAGCCAGTTTGCTCAGTCGATAGAGCATCGGCTTGCAGACTAAAGCAGCGGTCGTCAACTTGTGGTCCATGAGGTCCAAAAGGTTGGTGACCTCTGATTTAAGGAAACCTTTGGAGCAGTGATTGCCAGCTGGTGGTCCGCAGACCACTGGTAGTCTGTGAGGTCTGAAAGGTTGGCGACCGCTGGACTAAAGGGTCCTAGGTTTGAATCTGGTCAAGGGCATGTACCTTGGTTGTAGGCTCCTCCCCGGCCTGGGCCCTGGTCAGGAGACAACCAATTGATTTGTTTCTCTCACCCATATTTCTCTCTGTCTTTCCCCCTCTCTTCCACTCTCTCTAAAAATCAATGGAAAAATGTTGCAGGGTGAGGATTAAAAAAAAAAATTGCAATGTTAAAACTTTACATTAAAAAAAAAATAGTGTTGGGAAAATTGGACAGATACATGCAAAAAAAAATGAAACTAGACCACCAACTTATACCATACACAAGAATAAACTTAAAATGGATAAAAGATGTAAATGTAAGTCGTGAAAACATAAAAATTCAAAAAAGAAACCATAGGCAGCAAAATCTCAAACATCTCTCCTAGCGATTTGCTTACAGATACATCTCCTAGACCAGTGGTCAGCAAACTCATTAGTCAACAGAGCTAAATATCAACAGTACAACGATTGAAATTTCTTTTGAGAGCCAAATTTTTTAAACTTAAACTATATAGGTAGGTACATTGTTATTAACTTAATTAGGGTACTCCTAAGGCTTAGGAAGAGCCACACTCAAGGGGCCAAAGAGCCGCATGTGGCTCACGAGCCGCAGTTTGCCGACCACTAGACTCTAGGACCTAGAGCAAAGGAAACTAAGGAGAAAGTAAATAAATGGGGCTACATCAAAATAAACAGCAAAAGAAGCCATCCCAAAAGGGAACATTTGCTGGCATGCAAAGTCTCAAAGGCGTGCTCTCCCTCCCAGGAGCATGCCCGCACCTTTCCTCTAGAAACAGAAAAAGTCACCTTCCCAACCCTTTTCCCCAGGAAACTATTAGAGTAGATTCTCCACCAAAAGGATGGAGTAAATCAAGAAAAAGGCAATCCAACATAGGAGTGAGGCGAGGGAATCCCTAGGATGATTGTGAAGAAGACCCCAGGGTCAGAGGCAGGCTTTCTGAGAAGCTCCTACAGCCTCAACTTCAGGTTCCGGCACTTGCCCCGCCCCTGTGAGGGCTTGGGATTGTAGGGGGTTCTGGGCCGGTAGGAGAAGTCAACCAGAAAGCATTTCTGCCAGATTACCTAATGAGATCTCAGAAGAAAAGGCCCTGAGACTCCAAAGGCTCTGAAGCTCCAGGAATTTATTGCTTTATCAATCTAAATAAATTATACCTAATTTTATTTTTTTTAAGGGCCCCCAACTTGTACAAACTTTAAACCCAACAAAATCTGGATGTTTCCCTGTCCAGAATAAAGAGCAAACACTCCAGCCTGGGGCAGAGGAAAAACTCCAAGAAAAGTTTTTTCAAGAAAATGAAATTGAATACATGAAGTGGTAGTCATGGGGAGTCCCCATTAGAAAGGATTGCTGCTGTGGCTGGTTTGGCTCAGTGGATAGAGCGTCGGCCTGGGGACTGAAAGATTCCAGGTTCGATTCTGGTCAAGGGCACATGCCTGGGTTGAGGGCTCGATCCCCAGTCGGGGTGTGCAGGAGGCAGCCAATCAATGATTCTTTCTCATCATTGATGTTTCTATCTCTCTCTCCCTCTCCCTTCCTCTCTGAAATCAATAAAAATACATTAAAAAAAAAAAAAAGGATTGCTGCCCCACTTGGGGAGTTTGGACAGCAGACCCGCCTCCTCCAGCTGTCAGCTCCTTCAGGGATAGCCTCAGATGCAGAAAGCTGCCACCCCCAACATCACACCCTCCCCTGGGGCAGCCTACACTGGGTGACTGAGTCAGGCAGAATCTGAGGGCCTGGCCATGTCAACTGGTCTCAGGACATTCTGATGGGCAAGGCTTGCTCCAGAGCTCTCTGCCAGGTTGGCAGAGGCTTTGGCAGGCCTCATTGCAGTTGGATTTCTCCCTTTGCCCAGTCCTGCTTTCACCCATTCCTTTCATAGGTGTTGATCCCTAATAAACATCTTTATCTCCATGTCCACTTCCAGAGACACCCGATTTGTATGAACTTCTTTTTTTTTTTAAAATGTATTTTATTGGTTTTTTACAGAGAGGAAGGGAGAGAGATAGAGAGTTAGAAACATCAATGAGAGAGAAACATTGATCAGCTGCCTCCTGCACACCTCCAACTGGGGATGTGCCCACAACCAAGGTACATGCCCTTGACCGGAATCGAACCTGGGACCTTTCAGTCCGCAGGCCGACGCTCTATCCACTGAGCCAAACCGGTTACGGCTGTATGAACTTCTTGAGAAGAGATTTAGATAACTGGTGGAGAGTGGAGTACATAAAAATTAAGCAAGTGACAAAACAGGACAATTATTAACTCTGAGGAAATAAGAAGTTGTAAAGAAGTTGTACAGGAAAGGAAAGTAATTGTGTCTTACATATAGTCATGTCAACAATGACTACTGATCTAACCAAAATTACGTTGGCAGTTTGGGGAGGTGGGGATTATGTGAATGGTGGGACAGGTAATGGGGAAAGAGAGTTAAAATTTTATCTCCCATAGTAGAAAATCAAGAGGTAGTGCTTAAAACAGAAACATCAAAAATGGCAAAACATGTTACTTAGAGATAATGGAAATAACTATATAGTCAGCTAAAAGAGTTGAAAATAGGTGTTTCTGGGAAAATGGAAATGGGGGAAGAGGGTCGTGGACTGCCTTGTTTTCACAGAAAACCTTATACTTGTTATTTCTTTAAACTATGTGTATGTTTAACTTTGTTTATAAAAGAAGACTATAAACTTCCTGATGGCAGGGACCAGGAGTCTTATTACTGTAAAATTCCCAGCCTTCTGCACAGAGTAGCTGCTCAAAGAGTACTTGTTATTTGAGTAACTAACTAGAAGTCATTCCTATACTTGAAACTCTAAATGGCTCCCCATAGGGCACAGCAAGCAA
This sequence comes from Myotis lucifugus, assembly GCF_000147115.1. Lineage (NCBI taxonomy): Eukaryota > Metazoa > Chordata > Mammalia > Chiroptera > Vespertilionidae > Myotis > Myotis lucifugus. Next base: position 2,519,914 of record NW_005871245.1, on the reverse strand, counting down.
TTAAGACCTTGTGAGGCCTCCAGGGACTACAGGCAGGAACTGGCCTCTACAAGCTCCTCTCCCTGCCTCTGCCTCATGCCTCTCTCAGGTGCTCACATGTACACTGTTCCTGCCTCAGGAATTTTGCACATCTGTTTCTTCTACCTGAAAAGCTCTTCACCACCATCATCTGGCTCTCTGTCATAAATCTGTTGGATTTCAGCTCAAATGTCACTTCCTCTAGGAAATCCTGTCTCCCATCTTCCTTTCTTCACCAATCTGATTGGGCCATGGTGGGCCAATCCTAGGGTCCCAAAGGACTTTGCAAGCCATATTAAGGCATTTACTCTTCATCCAGAACAGAAGGGGAGCCACCAAAGCATTGCCAAACAGAAAAGATAAGATTTGATACACTGGTAGGTCTGAGGGGTCAGAAGAATTATGAAAAGCAGCAAGCCCTTTACTTGGGACATAGATGAACCTGGCTCAACAGTGACCTCATCCTACCTGCCCAGGGCACCTTCACTAATTCCGTCTGGCAGTCTTCCACAATGGGGTAGGACCACCACTGGGGTCTCTAGTGATGTTTTAGTGGTATATGACCAGATATTTTAAAGTAGTACGTATTTATTTCAAAAAATAAACTTGCACATTAAACCCATTATTTCATGGCTTTACTATTTAGGGCAAACTTAATGAAGTTTGCTGGAAGCAAATTCCAGTAGTTAACATAATAAATGCGAGAAGTTCATCAGAAGGCTGACAGACAGCTTCAGCAGGGCTTATTATTGCCTGCGGCCAGACAGCTGAGGGCAGTTCTCCCAACCTGATAATCCTTTATTGTTTACCAAGCCTTACCTTTGAGATGTATATCTGCTTTGCTATAGGGCAGTGGTCGGTAAACTGCACATGCGGCTCTTTGGCCCCTTGAGTGTGGCCACGAAGTTTTAATCGCACTGTACGTGCGCACCCCCCCCCCCCCCCCCCCGCCCCGCATGTGGTATTTTGTGGAAGAGCCACACTCAAGGGGCTGCATAGGGCAAAATGTGGGAATAAAAAGCCAGGGGATCTGGAGATTCAAGGAGCTTAGTCACTAGAACTAAGTTTCCATCTGGCTCCCCCATGCCTTCTAAATTCATATTTCTTCTCTAGTCTCTTTAATCCATTTATGCACAGCCCCTTCTCCAGATTTCTGAACCCTTGTAGATGCGGAAAAGACCCCGGCAGAAGTTGATAATTTATTAGCTAAAAATTGGGGGCCTCTTCTCAAGTCAAACTCACCAATTACCTTGAAAATTCCTCCATGCCTTTTTTTGTATATACAACTTTCCTGCCTAGAATACCTTTCACACCCCCTGCTACAGAAATTCTATATCCTCCAAAATTCTATACCAGGAAAGTGGCCTTCTATTAGAGTAGGAGATTGGCATGGTGGTTAAAAGCCAACACTTATGAGATGTAAAGTTTAGAGTCTGGGTGATAATGAGGTGTCAGTGTAAGTTCATTAACTGTAACAAATGCACTCCTCTTGTGTGGGATGTTGATGGTGGGCAAGGGGGTATATGGAAACTCTCTGCACCTTCTGTTCATAAAATAAAGTCTATTAAAAAAAAAACAAGAACCAGCCTGACCGCTGTGGCTCAGTGGTTGAGAGTTGCCCTATGAACCAGGAGGTTTGATTCCAGGTCAGGGCACATGCCTGGGTTGTGGGATCCTTCCCCAGTAGGGGGCCTGAAGGAGGCAGTCAGGCAACTGACTATTGATTCTCTCTCATCATTGATGGTTCTAGCACTTTCTCCCTCTCCCTTCCTCTCTGAAATCAATTAAAAAAGTATTTTTTTTTATAAAGTCAAGGCTTAGAAATTCAATTCTTAGCTGTGTAACTTTGGACAAGTTACTTAACTTCTCTGAACCTCAATTTCCTCATCCGATAGGAATAATAGTGCCTACCTTTAGAGCAGCAGTTCTCAACCTGTGGGCCGCAACCTCTTTGGGGGTCGAACGACCCTTTCACAGGGGTCGCCTAAGACCATCGGAAAACACATATATAATTACATATTGTCTTTGTGATTAATCACTATGCTTTAATTATGTTCAATTTATAACAATGAAAATACATCCTGCATATCAGATATTTACATTATGATTCATAACAGTAGCAACATTACAGTTATGAAGTAGCAACGAAAATAATTTTATGGTTGGGGGTCACCACAACATGAGGAACTGTATTAAAGGGTCGCGGCATTAAGAAGGTTGAGAACCACTGCTTTAGAGGATTGTGCCATCATGCATGCAAATGTACTCAGGAGCCCTGGCTGGTGTCGCTCAGTTGGCTGGGTGTTGGGTGTAGTCCAGTGCACTGAAAAGTTGCGGATTTGATTCTGGTCAGGGCACATTCCCAGGTTGCAGGCTTGGTCCCCGATCCCCAGTAGGAGTGGTGCAAGAAGCAGCCTATCAATGTTTCCCTCTAACATCAATGTGTGTCTGTCTCTCTGCCTCTCCTTTCCTCTCTCTCTAAAAAATTAATTCTCAGTAAATGCCTAGCATACAGTAAGCCCTCCTTAAACGTTACTTGTTATTTTCACAACGGGGAGGCAAGAATATGAGAGGACTTTCCCTACTTTTTTATTCATTTTGTAGGTGCTTAAAGCTTTTTGGTTGTTGGAGGCCTTGCTGCCTTTGAGAGGGATCATTCTCATCCACTCCACGGTGAGCTGGTTGGGGACGGATGCTGGGAATCCACACGGTCCCACTTGGTCCTGAGCAGGATTCACAGCGGCCAGAGGATAGTGCGGGGACTGCTCCATCGTCGCCTTAGCAACCTCAACCCCAGACCTGGAACCGGATAAGATAGCCGCACGGTCTCGGAAAGCGGGTCTTGCCGAGGGCGGTCCACCCCTTGGTCTCCAGGGCCTGGTTCCCCCAGGCCGAGGAGCTACGCGGGCCAGGCAGGCACTGCTCCTTCCCGCCACATGGTGGCGGCAAAGAGCTGGGCTCCACGCCCCAGCTCGGTTGGGCCTCCTGGGCCCTGCTCCCCACTCCTGCCAGGCCAGGTCACCTGCATCCAGGCAGGGAAAACTGCTGGGTCTGAGCTCACCTCAGCTGGGCCCTGCATTCCCTATTCAGGTCGGACGTTCCCAGATCACGTGACGCTCTCCACCCTACGACCGCTCCTGGGGGCGCCCCGCCCAGCTGCCAGCCGCGTACCTGGCGAGTACCCGGCCTGCCCCTGCTCAGACTCGGGCTCCGAGCCCTCCGGGCCAAGACAGGCGGCCCGTCCCGCTCCCAAATGCGCCAGCGGGGGAGAAAGGCGGTGGGCGTGAGCTATGCATCCTCCGCTGCCTCCTACGGCTGCACCTTCCCTAACTTCTCTGGACGCCACGACCCTCGCCGCCCCCACGCCTTTCTAACGCGGGCCGGGGGAGGGTGATTAGGGCCAGGATGGCAAGGGGATAGCCCCGCAGACCCCAGAGGAGGACGGAGCACGCGCGGGCACGTGCAGGGGCGGGGCCTTGGAGGGGGCGGGGCCCTGGGCTCGGGTTACCGCGGGCCGAGGAGGTAGGGGAGGCGCGCGCGGGGTGCTGGGAGCGGGAACTGTGCGGAAATCGGGCTGGGGGAGGCGCAGGCCAGGGGGCAGGACCGAGGTCTGCCAGGGGTGGGGCGGGCACCGGGACGGGGGTTTAGGAAGAGGGGCCAACTGGACCTGGGAGTTGGATGGGCTAGGCCCTGGGTTGGACTAGGGTTTGGGGCCCAAATGAGAGAAGGGCCGGGGGAGTGAGTGGGGAGCGGGGAGGCAGGACCCGCCCACTTTCTGGGCAGGGTTCTTGGAATCCGCCAGGAAATACTGGGACTTAATCTGGGGACTAGATCTGGAGGCCATGGTTTGGATAGAGACGGCTGGTAGGGCCCTGTGTGTCATCGCGCCCATATTCCCCACATTCCAGGAGCTGCTCAGGCTTGTCCCCCAGTGTGAGGACTCGGCGGCTCCTCCTGCGCGCGCTGCAGGGCGGGTCCCACCCCGAGAGCCCCGCAGGGCTCCGCTGTCTGTCCAGAGCCCTCCCTCATCTTCAGTTTCAACAAGATTGGAGGAGGGGAGAGTCTCCGGGGCCACCAGCTTCGTCTAGAAAAATCTACAGGCTCCTGTGCCTTTTCTAGCCCCTGCCATCGTGGCTCCAGCAAACCTTACTCCTTAGCGGAAACATTAGAGGGGTCACCGCAGGGAAGGGGGAGGGAGCAAGCTCAGCGGGCTCCTTTCTGTTACAGTCTTTGCAAGAGAGGACACGACCTTGAGGGCTGAAGACGGGGTGCGGCTAACCCCTCCCTCCCAACCCAATAGCTGGCTGGAGCTCAGACTGCAGAGATAGACTGAGGTTCGGAGAGGCTTGGAGTCCTAGGCCGCCTGCCGTGCTTGTTCTGCTGACGGGACCTGGGAAACCCTCCCTGCCTGCTGTCCCCCCTTAAAATTTTTCCTTTTACCTAAAAGCAGTTCATGCATCTTAGTTAAAAAGTGAAGCCTTAAAAAATAGATTTAAAAAATGAAAAACCCTCATCTTCACTGCTGAGGTAGCTAAGGTGTTGAGTATCTTTCCAGCACACATTTAGTTTATTTATATACTTAACACTTAAATATACATATAAAAGGGTCACACTATACATTTCATTTTGCAACTTGCTCTACTGTGGACATTTTTCATGTCATTATTTATAGAAATACCTTATGTTTAACAAGTTTATAATATTCCAGAATATAGGTACCCCAGAATTCATTTAGTCCTCTACTGATAGTTTGTGCCTGTGTTTATAATCATCTTTATGGTGTTTTATTTTAAATTAAAAATATGTGCTTATTTGGAAACATTTGTTAAAATCTTGATAAAGGCAAAAATATTGATAAAGACAAAATAAAACTCACCATATTCCTATCAACTGAGACAACGACTTTATTTTGTCAGTTATACTTTATGGAACACTTAGTATATGTCAAATACCAGGCTCAGTCATTCACGGAACAGCAATCTGAGGTTTGGAGAAATATCTCCAATGAGGCTTGCCCAAGGTCACACAACTAGAAAGTGGCAGAGCCAGGAGCTGAGACCAACTTTATCTGATTCAAAGCTCTGTTGGCCGCTTGCTGTTAACATTGAGGTGTATTTCCTTCCCATCTTTTTTTCTATGCAACAGGACACAAATAGTCACATGTAAATATTCATGGCTTTTCCTGCTTCCCAGACTTAGCTAAGGAGAACAGAGGGAGAGGAATAAACCTAAGCAAAAGAGTGGAGTGGCTGGAGGAATTTCCTCCCAGTCCCACTCAGGAAAAGCTAATGCTTACAGAAGGGAGGGGAGTGAGCTGGCAGAGTCTGGGTGGTCAGGAATTGGGGGAAAAGGAGTTTCGGGAGCTACTCTGATAGCGTGGACCTTTGAGGAAGAAAGAAGATTCAGGAGGATTTTAAAAGGATGTCTTGCTGTGAGGTATGCTGTGTGAAATCCCTTCGCAGTGTCCTCCAGAGACCTTCGTTTCCTGTCAGTGCTTTTTGGAGTTAGATCGATTTTTTGGGGGGGAAGAGGGAGCAAGAATAAGACCAGCTTTATTCGGGTTCACATACATTTTGTATAATATTTTTACTTTTACGAAAATGACAGCCTCTCTGCCCTTGCTCACTGGGAACCTTCCACCTAAGACGACCTGCCTTTCCCCAGTCTTTCTCTATTTCCTCCTTCCTCTAAGCTCCACCTCTTACCCCTCCTATTGGCCCGAGGTCTTTGCAAGTATAGCCCAAATTAGGACATGTGATTGGCCTCTCTACTGGTGATCTGGTAGGCCATATTAAGAGGCAATTTTGTTATCACCAGAATCTCTTTGATTACAAGAAACTCTTCTGGTTTGTTGGTTTTCTAAATCTCTTGGTGTCAAGCTGAGGACTGTGCACCAGTTACCAATCCCAGGGGAGGTCTCTAAAACCTTCTAACCCATTACATCTTGTTATCTGAGTCGCCAAGGAAAACACAGGTAGTCAAGCACTGGATGGAACAATACTCCAGCTATTTTCAACCTTTTTCATCTCATGGCACACAAAACCTAATTATTAAAATTCTGCGGCATACCAAAAAAATATATTCTTTGCAGATCTGACAAAAAACGAAAGATATAAAATTTTGATTCATTCATACCAGATGGCTATTGTTGTGTTGGCTGTTGTCATTTTTTAATTTGACAATCTAAGGGAAAAGAGGTCAGTGCCTATGACTAAATAGTCAGGTCTTGCATGTTTTAAAAATTCTTGGAGCGCACTAGTTTGCCTGACATAGCACACTGGCTGAAAATCGCTGCTTTACTCACATAGAGAAGAGACAGAGCAAGATCAGCTTCAGGTCCAGCCAGTGTGCTCAGTGGTTGAGCATCGACCTATGAACCAGGAGGTCACAGTTTTATTTCTAGTTGGAGCAAGCAGGAGGCAGCTGATCGATGATTCTCTCTCATCATTGAGGTTTCTAGCCCTGTCTTCCTCTCCCATCCTCTCTGAAATCAATAATACATATAAGATTAGCTTCTTGAGCATTGGTCCCTCATGGCCAGCAGATCTCTCCTAGTGGCTAACACAGAACAATTTGCCTATGCTCACCTTTTTCCTGCCACAGTGGAAGGACCAAACTTGTTGTCTCCCAGAGAATAAATAGAGCATTGGGGTTGGCCAGATACTGTATGACTGATGCACATGCTTTAAGCAGAAACAAAAGAATACCCATTGCACCTAAAAAACAAGAAAAGATATTCCCACACAAAGTCCAGCACAGGTTGTATGGACTCTTGTCTTTTGGTTAGGAAGTGTTACAGGCCCAGGGCCCACTCCTATGCAGCAGAGTGTGTATGTGTGTGTGGGGTGGGGTGGGGGTGAGGTGGGGGTCAAAGGACTATAGACATGAAACTGCCTTCTAGCATGATTCTTGTTTCCCTCTTTGCATACTAAAAAGCTTTGAACTTTTCCATTTCTTGATCTCTGTTTTTCTCTTCCAATTTTCATAAGTAGTTCCCTTTACCCTTAGAAAATGTTTTATTATGGAAAATTCCAAACATACATAAAAGTAGAGTGAATGTAATCCATTGCCCTGTACCTGTCACCCATCTTCAATAAGTATCAACATCTGCCAATCTTGTTTCATCTACCTCCCCAATTTTCCCTCTGTCTGGAGTATCATAATGCTAATCCCAAACATTTTATCATTTCACCCAAATTATTTCATCATATATCTTTAACAGGGCTTTTTCCAACATAACTATCATACCCAACAAAATTAATAGAGTTCCCAAAAGTCATTTAATACCTAGTTTATGTTCAAATTTCTTTAATAATTTGGTTTGTTCCAACCAGGATTCAAATAAGGTTTACACAGTTCATTCAGTTGATATGTCTTCAAGTGCCTTTTAATCTGTGACAGTTCCATTTTTCTTTCTTTATGAAGGCTATTTATTTGTAAAAGAAATCAAAGCACTTGTCCTGTAAAGGTTCCCACATACCAGGAGGTTGGGCTGATGGCTTCCTGATGGGGTCGTTTACTTGTTCTCTGTCCCTTGTATTTCCAGCATACTGAAAGTTAGACCTAGAGGCTTGGTTAGACTCAGGGGTAATATTTTTGGCAAGAACTGGAGGTGGTGCTATGTACTTATTATTACATTACATCAGGAGGCATATAATATTTCATTGAAATGTTTTTACTGATTGATCCATGGGTTCAGGGCTCTTAGCCAGCTTCTCTTCATTATAAAATTCCCCATCAACTTTTTATTGGTTTTTAGCACCCACTAATGATCCATTATTTCAGTAGGTGTTACAAAAATGGTAATTTTCTAATTTCTGTCACTTTTTGCATGCATTCGTTGGAATTCTATAAAAAAGAACTTTTCCTCATTCATTATTTGATTTTTCTGAAATAGTTTATACAAGAAAGACAGGATAAATACTTGATTCCTCTCACGTATTTTTATAATTTGCCTGAGCTCCTTTGTGAAACAAGGTGTTAAAAAGGGGGGGCAGGCAGAGCAGTAGAATGGAAAGAGCAAAAGTCCTGGATTTAGACAGAATCCTGACTCCATCACTTATTCCTTGTGAGATCCTGGACAATCCTTCTGGGCCTCAGTTTCTTTCATTGCAAATTGGGGAAACTGACCCCCAACTTGCCCAGAAGTTGAGTAGAATCATTTCCAGGCCTAGATCAAGCAGTTCCTTATACAGGAAGTAAAATGTATTCATTGTGGGAAATTTATTTATTTATCTATTTTTAAATATATTTCATTGATTTTTTACAGAGAGGAAGGGAGAGGGATAGAGAGTTAGAAACATCGATGAGAGAAACATCGATCAGCTGCCTCCTGCACACCCCCTACTGGGGATGTGCCCGCAACCAAGGTACATGCCCTTGACCAGAATCGAACCTGGGACTCTTCAGTCCGCAGGCCAACGTTCTATCCACTGAGCCAAACCGGTTAGGGCCATTGTGGGAAATTTAAAGGATGCAAATAACACAATAAAGGGACTTTACGCCTTGTAAAAAGCATCTAGCACATGCCTGGCATATAGTAGGTGTTTTTTTTGTTGTTAATCCTCACCGGAGGATATTTTTTCAATTGATTTTTAGAGAGAGTGGAAGGGAGGAGGAGAGACAGAAACATCAATGGGAGATATATCTATTGGTTGCCTCCCGCACATACCCCGACCAAGGCCCAGCATCAAGCCTACAACTAAGGTATGTGCCTTTGACTAGAATCAAACCCGGGACCCTTCAGTCCTTGGCCGCGCTCCAACCACTGAGCAACTGGCTAGGACTGTAGGTGTTTTTGATAATTCCCGTTTGGCTCGCAGGCTGCCCTATGTCAGCATCCTCCTGGAGGAGTGCAGATTTCGCCAAGATGACTCCAGCCTCGGCCCAAGAAAACCCTAGGAAGAATGAGAGGGAGCGAGAGGGAGGGAACAGGAGGTGGATTCCTCTGGTCTCATGTCAAGAGCTTATGAACTGCAGACAGACCTGCCACAAACTTGCAGTGAGATCCTGGGGAAGTCACCTAATCTCCCGAGCTACAGTTTCTCACCTGCAAGATGGAGGGTGTCAAGACTAACCTGCCAGCCCTAGCTGGTGTGGCTCAGGGGATAGACCATTGGGGTCCCGGGTTCAATTCTGGTCAAGGGCACGTACCTTGGTTGCAGGCTTGATCCTGGGCCCCGGTTGGGGCACCTGCGGGAGGCAACCAATCAATGTATTTCTCTCACATCAATATTTCTCGCTCCCTTTCCTCCTTCTTTCTACTCTCTAAAATTCAATGGAAAATATCCTCAGGTAAGGATTAACAACAAGACTAAGCTGCCAGAGTTGTTGGGAGGGCCACATGGAGTTGTTGGGAGGACGGCGTGAGATGTGGATCTAGAAATGCCCACCTCAGTGACAGCCCATGGGAGGTGCTCAGGAAATGGGAGTTCGCTTGATCTGAGTGAGAATTCACTTTCTGAGCTCCCATCAGATGTAAAGTCACTTACAATTGTCTCCTGTCACTTACGGGCTGTGTGAGGCCTGGCTTCGAACCCAGCTTTGTCCTAAAAGTGCTATTGAGTTGGGTAAGCCTCTTCCTCCCTTTAGACTTGGATTTCTCCATCTGGGAAAAGGTCAGATTAGGGGTCAAAATCCAAATGCCCCCAGGAGCAAGCAGGTAACAAGTGAGTGAAATGGGTGAGGAGTTGAGACAGTAGGGGTGGTGGGGATATGGTGAGCATGCCTTACCTAAGAGAGGCTGCCACTCCATTGCAAAACAGGAATGTGAGCCCAGGTGTAATGGCAAGTTATATGAAATATTTAGTGACCTGTTACGGACCAAACAAAATAAATGTAAAGCAGGGCTAAGAGCATGGGCACTAAAGCAGGAGTTCATGTGCCAGCTCTACCACTTAATAACTGTGTGTCCTGGAACAAATCACTTAGCCTCTCTGTACCTCACTTTTCTTATCTGTAAAATGGGAATAATTATTGTACCTACTTCACAAGATTGTTGTGAGGATTAAATGAGCAAGGATGGGACTAGGGTGAGAGGTTAATAGAGTGAGGTTAATGAGGGTGCATTTGGGTGCAAAATTTAAGAGGGCACCAAAAAATTCTCAACATTCAAGATGATTAACACTTTCATGTAATATTTTAAATAGTGAAAAGTAATGCAAAAAAGGTGGTTCTTTCTCCTGGGAGCCTTACTTTCCCCTTCTCCCCTCCCTGCACCTCCCCATCCCACACATTACCTTCACCTTTCTCTCTAAGCTCCAAGGGCCCTTCTTTTGCTTCTGTAACCTGTTTCCTGAGCCTATGCAGCCCAGTTGGCTAACTTCTACTACCTCCGTAACTTTCTAAATAAACTTTCTCTTATAATTTGAAAAAAAAGTTATGCATAAGAAATATACACGATGAACAAAAAATAATCAACATTCTGAAGAAAGACAAAATCTGACCTTACACGTGACCTGGCCTAACACCTTCACGCTAGTCCTGGCCCTGTGGAATTCTGTCTATATTTTAGAATGAGATGATACACAAGGAGAACCCCATCCCACCTCCAGGCTCAGAGGTTCAAGAGTAAGAGAGAGAAAGCATTTGACTTTGTTCACTGCCATATCCCCAGCACCTACAATGGTGCCTCAAACATGGTGGGATCTTAATATTTGTTGAATGAAGAAAAAAAGAGAGAGAGAGAGATGAAATATGCTGAACCTTAGAACAGTGCCTGACAACAAGTAGGTGCTCAATAAAATAACAATAATTATGAGTGAGAAGATGATGTCATTGGGTCCTATTCTGTCTTTGGGCCAATGGTAAACCTAGTGTATTTGACACACAGAACAGATCATTTTTTAATCCCAACATGACAGACTTATCTTCAATAATAATCATGAAATAAAACAAAATAAAAATAATGGCCCTGGCCAGGTGGCTTAGTTGATTGGAGTATTGTCCTGTATACCTAAAGATGACAGGTTTGATCCCAGCTTTTGGTGCATATAAGAGGCAACCGATCAATGTTTCTTTCTCACATCAATGTTCCTCTCTCCCTTCCTCCCTCTCTAAAATAAATTTTTAAAAATATATTTTTATTGCCCTGACTGGTTTGGTTCAGTGGATAGAGCGTCAGCCTGTGGACTGAAGGGTCCCAGGTTCGATTCCAGTCAAGGGCATGTACCTTGGTTGCAGGCCCATCCCCAGTGGGAGGTGTGCAGGAGGCAGCTGATCGATGTTTCTCTCTCATCAAACATTGATGTTTCTAACTCTCTATCCCTCTCCCTTCCTCTCTGTAAAAAATCAATAAAATAATATATATATTTTTATTGATTACAGAGAGGAAGGGAGAGGGAGAGAGAGAAACATCAATGATGAGAGGGAATCATTGATTGGCTGCCTCCTGCACGCCCCCTACTGGGGATCAAGCCCACAACCCAGGCATGTGCCCTTGACCAGAAAGGAACCAGAAACAAACCAGAAACGACCCTCAGTCCGCAGGCTGACACTCTATCCACTGAGCCGAGCCGGCCAGGGCTATTTATTGATTTTTAGAGAGAAAGATCAATGTGTTGCTCCACTTATTTATGCACTCATTGCTTGTTGGCATATGTGCCCTGACTGGGAATTGAGCCCACAACGTTGGGATGACGCTCTAACCAACTGAGCTACCCGACTAGGGCTCCAATAAAATATTTTAAGTAAAATAAAAATTAGAGCCCTGGCTGGTTTGGCTCAGTGGATAGA
>NW_005871245.1:2504743-2508063 GCF_000147115.1 Myotis lucifugus | reverse complement strand
AGGTTCGATTCCGGTCAAGGGCATGTATCCTGGTTGCGGGCACATCCCCAGTGGGAGATGTGCAGGAGGCAGCTGATCGGTGTTTCAAACTCTCTATCCCTCTCCCTTCCTCTCTGTAAAAAAATCAATAAAATATATTAAAAAAATAAATAAATAAAAAATAAAAATTAGAGTACAAAGGGGAAAAAATAGACTAATACTTTTTATATATTTTTTTTTTTACAAAAAGGAACACTCACACACACACACACACACACACACACACACACACTCACTCACACTAAGAAACATTTCCAAAAGAAGCAACTTGACAAGTCCAGAGAATGATTTGCACAGAGAACAACAGAACTGCAGTAACTCAAGTTTTGTTCCTTTGTTTTTACAATCACTGGGCTATCACTGTTGATTTCAGATCTGCTATGTAACTGCAGGAATATGGGGACATGAACACTCCCAAAGTGAGCTTAATGATTCTGACCTGCTGTGAACTCTCCAACTGAAGGCATATATTAGGGCCAATTGTGTGACTGCGGGTTCTCCAAATTAGCTTCCATTTAGAATATATTATTTATTAAAGGTTAGGTGATAAAAATGTCCTCATTTGAATCTTACATATCCTATATAATCTATAATAATAAAAGTGTAATATGCTAATTAGACCAGACGTCCTTCCGGATGAAACCGGGGCTGCGAGGGAAGCCGGTGCCGGCACCTGGGGGGAGGAAGGCCTACTCTTGCACAAATTTCATGCATCGGCCTCTAGTCCTATATAATAAAGAGCTAACATGCTAATTAGACTGGATGGCAGAACGACCTTCTGACCTTCCAGAATGATCTGTCAGAACAACCAGTGGGCCTACATTGACAGGTGGACATCCCCCGAGGGGTCCCAGATTGCGAGAGGGCGCAGGTCGGGCTGAGGAACCCCCGAGTGCACAAATTTTCGTGCACTGGGCCTCTAGTATATTATATTCATAAAACTCACAATAATCCCAGCAATTATTTAGAAGTTAGACCAACAAAAGATCTCTTTAAGAGCATTTTATCACCCACCTTGTTTAGAATTACCAGAGCATGGTGAAAATAAAAAGCAGACCCACCCAGTTTCATTAATGTTTTAAATTCTCTACTGACAATGCACGCCTTATTTCTTGCACATGGAGGATTTGCCACTCTTATCTGATTCAACTCTGCCTCAAGTCACCAGTTTTCTTCCATCTCTGGCTAAGAAAGTCCCAAAGGCCTTTCCAAAGCTGACATTCCATTACTTTCTAGTCTTGGCTATGCAAGATATTTCAAGGTGTGTGATTCTGGATAAATCAGGTCATTTCTCTAAGTCTCAGTTTCCTCATCTGTGAAACGGGAACAACAAACCCAATCCATGCCTTACCCCTTTAAGAGCTCCAGGAGGTAGCATGGAAGAAAACTTTTTATAAAGGAGCCGCATAGGTGGCAGCTAAACAGGTGACAGGCCTTGATGACAAAGGTGATGATAATATTCCTCTGAACAGCATACAGAAGTCATTCCTGGGTCAAGGATCTGGGAGAGGGGAAGGGGAATCCAGTGGGTGCTGGAATTTGCAAGTCACTAAGTGTGACTTTTTCCTTCTACGAAAAAGGCTAGATCCTCTTGATTCGGAGGCAGGGGGCTGATCACAATGCCCCCAGCTCCTCTGCTGCTGTACTTTACCCAGCTGGATGGAGCACTTCCTTTCCAAGGGAAGGTGGCTCAGGCAGAAGCAGGGTGTGAGGAAATGCTGGTGCCAGCTGGCACTTGTCCTCAGAAGCACCCTGAAATTCACTTATCTGCTTGTTTACTGTCTCCCCAAAGAGAATGTAAGTTCCTAGAGCAGGGGTTGACAAGTTTTTTTTCTAAAGAGCCAGCTAGTAAACACTTTAGGCTTTCCAGACCATATGGTCTCTGTTGCTACTACTCAACTCGGCTGTTGGAGTGTGAAAGCAGCCCTAGACCATACGTAAACGGAGCATGGCTGTGTTCCAATAAAACTTTATTTATGGATACTGAAATTTGAATTTCATATAATTTGCACATCATGAAATAGTCTTCTTTTGATTTTCCCCTCAGTCATTTAAAGATGTAAAAACCATTCTTAACTCACAGGCGTACAAAAATAATAGCCCAGATTTGGCCCACAGGCCACAGTTCACACCCCCCCTGTCTCCCCCCCGCCATCCTAGAGAACAGAAACCCTCCCTGTCTACTGCCCTGCTGTATCCCCAGTGCCCAGAATAGTGCCTGGCACATAGCCAGTGTCTATTTTTTTTTAAAATATATTTTATTGATTTTTCACAGAGAGGAAGGGAGAAGGATAGAGAGCCAGAAACATCAATGAGAGAGAAACATCAATCAGCCGCCTCCTGCACACCCCCTACTGGGGATGTGCCCGCAACCAAGGTACATGCCCTTGACCGGAATCGAACCTGGGACCCTTCAGTCCGCAGGCTGACGCTCTATCCCCTGAGCCAAACCGGTCAGGGCTAGCCAGTGTCTATTGATGACCAACTGCTTCCTCTTCTGTCCCTCTACCTGCAATTCCATTCCCTTCTCTTGCTGCTACTGTACCCACCTCTATGGCCACCTCCCATCCTCTCTAACCAGTAGCAACAAGCTTCTGCCTCACCCCCAGGCTCCAGGTCAGTGGAGGAGCCCACTGGTCACTTCTCCAGCAGGCCTGGGACTGTCCCACCTGTGTGCTCCCGTTCCTCCTCACTGCTTCATCTTTGGCTCATTCTTTACCAGCCTTGTGACCACAGTCATGGGAGTTCCTTCTCACATCGTCATCTCCCAACAATGGAAACCCTTCCCAGTGAACTCTCCAAGCCCCAGTCTGCAGCCCTCCTCATCCTTTGCCGAGGGAAGAATTTGGAGGGAAGGGAGAGAGCCTATGATTGTTACCTACCATTTCTATTGAGCACCTACCATGTGCCAGATACCACACAGATATTTTTTTTTATTGATTTCATCATAAAAAAAATATATTTTATTGATTTTTTACAGAGAGGAAGGGAGAGAGAGAGGGAGAGAGAGAGAGAGAGAGAGAGGGGGGAGAGAGAGAGAGAGAGAGAGAGAGAGAGAGAGAGAGAGAGAGAGAAACATCAATGATGAGAGAATCATTGATTGGCTGTCTCCTGCACGTCCCCTACTTGGGGTGGAGGGATCATGCCTGCAACCCAGGCACGTGCCCTTGGCTGGAATCGAACCTGGGACCATTTCATCCGCAGGCCAACTCTCTATCCACTGAGCCAAACCGGCTAGGACACCACACAGATATTTTATTGCCCAATCTCACTTAATGCAG
>NW_005871245.1:2501418-2504643 GCF_000147115.1 Myotis lucifugus | reverse complement strand
CTCTCTCTCTGTCTCTCCCCCTCCTTTCCATTCTCTCTAAAAATCAACAGAAAAAAATATCCTTGGGTGAGGCTTAACAAAAACAAACAAACAAACAAAAAAGAAATATTTTGGGGGGGGAATGTTACATTGTTGCTGAGTGTACCATGTAGTTAGGCCTACCAATGGTTGCATCTGTACTGAATTCCTAAACAATACAGTATGACAACTATTTATATTGTATTAGGTATTATAAGTAATCTAGAAATTAGTTAAAGTATACAGGAGGATGTAAGGTATATGGGAAAACTACCCTATTTTGTCTAAGGGACTTGAGAAGCTGCAGATTTTGGTATCTGTGGGGGTCCTAGAACCAATCCTCTGCAGATACTAAGAAATGACTGTGCTCATAACCATCCCTATTTTACAGATTCTCGGAGAGACTAACGAAAATGCTCAGAGTCACACAGCTAGGAAGTGGCAGAGCCAGAATTAGAGCCCAGGTTGGTGTGGCTCCATTCACAAGTACTAGTATATATATTGTGGGCTTGAAATATGTCAGATGTATCCAGGAATACAGCCGTAAACAAAATATGTAAGTCCTGCTTCATGGAACTTTGTTCTAGTGGGAGGAACAAACAATAAACAGGTAAATATATGGTATGATTGCTGGTAAAGAGGCTTGCCGTGAAAAGAAGATGACGTAGCATACCATTAATGGGGAACTATTTTAGATAGGGTCCGGTCCTTTCTCAAGAGTGTGAATTTGAGGAGTGAATGAAGTGAGAAAGTGAGCTCTCAGGAGAGTTGGAAAAAAGAATGTTCCAGGTGGAGGGCACAGCAGGAGCAGAAGCCTGAGGTGAGAGGTACCTGGCATGTCAATGAGCAGCAAGAATGCCTGGTTGCCCAGGGCACTGAGTGAGTGGTAGGAGAGGAGATGCCAGAAGGAGCAGGGGACCAGGTCCTGTGGGGCTTTGCAGGCTGGCAAAGTCTTTGGCTTTTGTTTGAAGTGTGATGGGGGAGCCACAGGAGGGTTTCAAGCAAGGGAGTGCTGTCACCTCCATCCCTCAGACCTGGATGAGGCAAACAAGAGACTCCACCCCTCACCTATTTACCACTACCCACTGTCTGTAAACTGAGTACCCCTGCACCCCCTTCTGGGCTCCCCTTGTAGTGAAGTGATTGAGTCTGAGAGAACTGGGTTTCCATCCCAGCTGCAATACTTACTAGCTGTCTGATCATAGGCAATCCCACCCATCTTGGAGCCTCAGTTTTCTCATCTGGAAAATGGGAACAGTAATTTGTCTCATGATATTGTTGGGATGATTTGCTGAGCTCTTGCTTGTAAAACACTCAGCCCCAGGCAGGTCACATAGTTCTCTCTCAATAAGCCCTCATAGTTAGTGATGATGATTATTATTTAAGTACTTAGCCAAGTTTTGGCACTTTGTAATTACTTGTGAAAGGTAACTACCATTATGATTATTCCCCTCATCTTGTTCCACCTGCTGCAGGAGACACATGTGCCAAGACCCTCCTCTACATGAAAGATCAAGAAAGAATAGCCAGTTTGGCTCAGTGGATAGAGCACTGGCCTGCAGACTGAAGGGTCCCGGGTTCGACTCCGGTCAAGGGCATATGCCAGGGTTGCGGGCTTGATCCCCAGGAGAGGGCATGCAGGAGGCAGCCGATCAATGATTCTCTCTCATCATTGATGTTTCTATCTCTCTCTCCCTCTCTGAAATCAATAAAAAATATTTAAAAATAATAATAATGTCAGACCTTTTCCCCAGGAACATGTGCCCTTGAACATTATCGTAAGCACATGCTCAGACTGCAGTAGAGGGACCCAAAGCCCAGCCCTTAGCCACTGTCAGTACATCCCCCTGCTCTGTGCCAGAATGTCTTCAACAGGATACAGAATAATAATCTCATTTGTGTCCAGCAAAGCCCTTTTACACTCACGAGTCACTCATTTAACAAACACCTCAAGTGACTGCCCAGAAGAGCCCATTCTAACCCCATTATTAATAATAATAATAGTTGCCCTAGCCCAGTGGTCGGCAAACTCATTAGTCCACAGAGCCAAATATCAACAGTACAACGACTGAAATTTCTTTTGAGAGCCAAATTTTTTAAACTTAAGCTATATAGGTAGGTACATTGTTATTAACTTAATTAGGGTGCTCCTAAGGCTTAGAAAGAGCCACACTCAAGGGGCCAAAGAGCTGCATGTGGCTCGCGAGCCGCAGTTTGCCGACCATGGCCCTAGCCAGTTTGGCTCAGTGGGTAGAGTGTCAGCCTTTGGACTGAAGGGTCCCCGGTTCGATTCTGGCCAGGGGCACATGCCCGGGTTGCGGCCTCAATCCCCAGTGTGGGGCGTGCAGGAGGCAGCCAATCAATGATTTCTCTCATCATTGATGTTTCTATCTCTCTTTCCTTCTCCCTTCCTCTCTGAAATCAATAAAATAAAAATAAAAAATTAAAAAAAAATAATAGCTAGAATTTATCAACTACTCAGGTTAGTATTTCAGAGCATGGGGTTAAAATGCCTGGGTCTGAGTCCTAGATTTGCAATTTCATAGCTAGGTGATGTTGGACATTTCACTTAGCTTTTTTGAGTTCCTACAATGTGCCAGGTGTCTGGAAAACAATGAAGAGTCAAGAAAACATGACTGCTGCCCTCTGAGAGCTTACTGTCTAATTAAAGAGCCAGATGTTAATCAAATCACATAAAAACACATAAAAGTACAATCTTAAGAAATGCTAAAGAGAAGTATCCATTGCTATGAATGTGTATAAAAGGGAGGTAGGGGAAGAAGTGATTGTGGAGATAAACTGGCCTGAGGAAGAGGGAAGACAGTTTCAAGTACAAGGAACAGCATGTGCAAAGGTCCTGTGGTTGTAGCCTAGAAAGAAATAGAGAAAACTGTGAGTTCAGACTTCAGGATCAGCACATTGCAAACTGTGGTTTGGGTTTCTATAGCTCTCTATTGGAGTGACTGCTCTCCCTACAACATTTTATGGGGCAAGCTGTACGTGATCACGCGGTGTTTTTCTGTATTCTCTCTCTGCTATATAAAAAACAAAACTAGAATGTACTCTCTCGCGTTCCTGGAGTGAAAATTCGTCGAGGCGCCTAATCCTCACGCGTCTATTAGATGAGAGAGAAAATAGTCTTCCCGCTAGACGCGTGTGGCCCCATGAGAGGACGTGCGCCTGCGGACTGAAAGGGCCCGGGGTCCC
>NW_005871245.1:2498891-2501155 GCF_000147115.1 Myotis lucifugus | reverse complement strand
TATTAAAAAAAAAAAAAAAGAAAATCCTTTCCTGTGAGAAGGTAAAGAGAGGGCGAGGGCCCCAGGAAAGGGCCAGACTAAAGGCAAAATCACTCCTGCTTTCCCCTCACTTCCTCCATTCCCACTCATCCATCCTATCTCCCTAGGAGAGTCATTTGCCCTCAATCTCTGTGTCTCTGTGTCTTTTCCTAAATCTAATTTCAATCTGGCTTGCAGCCAGATATTTGGCATCTGTCTGCAATCTGTTCTGAGCCCTGAGTAGGATTACTAGATTCAGCGAATCGAAACAGAACACCCAGTTAAATTTGAACTTCAGGGGTATCAATGAACTGGGTGGTACCAACACCAATGGTAATAATGGCTGCCAACTCTAGTCCTGGCTGCCTCCAGTTTAGATCTTGCTTTTCTCATCAGAGAGGTGTAGAGTGAGTGAACTAGAGAACAAAGTTTGGGCCCAGGGTTGTCTTTCAGCTCTGCCATTTTCCAGCTGTGTAACGAAGATCCCCAGAGAATGAGATGATTGACTTCTCTGTCTGTTTCTTCTTCTGTACACTGGAGATAATAACAGGACCAACCTCATAATGATGTGACGATTAAGTGAGGTTATACAGGTTAAGTGCTTAGAACAGTGCCTAGTCCATAGTAAATGCTATGTTAGTGTTAGCTGTAATTATTTAATCACACCAGACTGAATGTAAACTCCATGAGTGCAGGGGCTTTGTTTTGTTTATCGCTATATCGTCAGCATCTAGAAGTGGGCCTGATTTACAATACATGCTCAGGAAGAGGGCCTGGCATGTAATATGTAGCCATTAATCTTTATTGAATTAAAATGAATTTAGCCCTTAGCATATTCCTGAACGTTTGGGATTATAATTTCCCTTTTACAGATAAGGAAACTGAGGTTTAGAGACATAAAACAAATTTCCCAATGTTAAGGAGGTAGCAGACCTGGGATTCAAATTCAGATTTGTTGGGTTCCTAAAGCTTTTTTGCTAAAAACTCAATTCACTTCAATAGCTGAGGTGCTACCCTGGGAACAAGGAATAAGGAGAGCTCTGGATTTGGGAGAAATTCTCATCCACTTTGATTTTTGAAAATCTTACTCTGTTCTTGACTGGCTGTGTAACTTTGGGCAAGTCATTTCATCTTTCTGAGGCTGTCAACTAGGTGGTGGAGAGGATTCAAGGAAATCACAGTTTGGTGGAGGCTAGTTCATAGAAAGTTTTTTTTTTTTAGAAGGCTTTTTAAAAAAGATTTTTTAAGTTGATTTTTAGAGAGTGAGGGAGAGGGTGATGGGGAGAAGAAGAGAGAGAGAGAAACATCAGTGTGAGAGCAAAACATCAATTGGCTGCTGGCAACCCAGGCATGTGCCCTGATCTGAATAGAACCTGAAACCTTTTGGTGTACAGTATGATGGTTGCCCAACCAACTGAGCCACACCAGCCAGGGCCACAGAAGCTTTTGATAAACAATCTTTTCCATTCCCTTAGAACAGTTTTGCAAGTAAATAGCCATTCTTCCCTAACCCATGAACCTGCAAGCTCATCCCTCCACTAGCCCGCATGTGAGTAATTCTCACCACACCTGGGCCCCTAACACTTCTTTAGATGGAGGCTGAATCTCGCCTGGAGGAATCCTCCCTGGCCTTTTAGTCCAAGTGCAGCCCAAGTGTCGGTCTAGGTCCATTGTGGAAGCCTGGTCCGTGTCCTCAGAGCGGGAGCGACTTCAAACCAGCCCAGATCTGGGCCTACAACTGGAGAGATTCTAGGGAGACTGGGCTTGAAATGAACCCCTCACCCCTCCAGTACAGATTGCAAAAAATGTGTATTAAGAAATCACTCTGGGGCACTGTGGGTTCTGATGGTGGTGATGGTGTTGGAACTTACCTGGAGTTGGATCGCTGAGATCCCCAGGGATCCAATGTTGACTTCCGGAGGGGGAATCCCTAGGGCCTCCTGAGGGGGGTGGGGGTGCTCATGGGACTTGGGCCCAGGCTCCTTTCCAGCTTCTGCCAGGGGTCAGGCCCCGGGCTTTCTGCGTGCGTGTGCGTGGGGGAGCGGGTGGGGGGTGGGAAACAGGAGGGAATCCCCCTGTAAGGCGAAGGAACATCTAGAGATCTGAACAAAGGTGAGTCGGGGAGACAGGCCGTGGACCTGGCGGGGCCAGGAGCGGGTGCGGGAGGAGGGCTTGTGGGGGGTTAGGGGGGTTGGGACAAGGTTTGGGAGGGAGGAGCCAGGAGGCTTCTTCCAGGCGGAGGGAAG
>NW_005871245.1:2448602-2498489 GCF_000147115.1 Myotis lucifugus | reverse complement strand
GTTGCCCGCGAGGGCGAGAGTGCCCTCCGATCCCTTGCCCCTTCTTTGGCTCCACCCCCCTCTGCCTCGGGTGTGTGCAAGAGAAGGACAGTTCCGCCAATCGCCAGAGAGGGGATCCGGTGGGGCGCTGAGCCCTGGCCTCCCTCGCACCGCACACCTAGGACCCATGCCGGGAGCTGTCGGGGCTTCCTCCGTTAGCGCAGACGGGCAGGGCCGGGGTGCCTGATGTCTGGGATTCTATGAGACAAGGATCATGGCCCCCTCCGCCCCCCACTTCTCCTTGACGTCTCCCAGCGCCCTCCCCCTCCCCGCTTCTCCGCTGCGGACCCTAGCAGGATTGTCCCTCTTGACCCTTGGCAGTTATGGGATGTGAGGTGACACCGCTGGTCTGGGACTGAAACTCTTGGTTTTCTTTGCCCCGAGGCTAGGGCCAGAGGACACCCGGGTCCCCTGCCCCAGATTGTGGAGAAGAGTGGAAAAAGCTCTTCGACCTTGTGAAGATTATTCCTGGAGAGAGGAGGACCTTGGTGCCTGCTGCCCTCTGGTGCCTCCTCCCATGGGCAGGGCCCCTGGGGCCCCTGGGCTGGTGAGAGTTTGGCCTCTGCCAGCCTAGCCTCTCCCAGAAGCTGCTCTTGCCCTAAGCATGCAGGAGGCCAGTTCTTCCTGTGGCCCTTTGACCCCGGGTCAAGTCACGCCCCTGAACCATAGGCCAAGGGAAATTTTCTTCTGCAGCCTCAGTTGGAAGGGTTGTGATATTTCTTTCGGAAGGAGGTGGGGGGATGTGAAGGGAGGGTGAGAAGACCTCACTGAGCCCGGGAGCCAAGGCGATTCCCCCTGCCTAGGTTCCCTTCCCTGCCCTCTCTTACCTGGGGCAGCCACCAAGGCCCTGTCTCTCAGGGTCACAGGTTGAGATAGAGTGAGAACCCTTGGTCCCTAGCATCCAAGGTGTGCTGCCCCTTTTAAGGGATGGTCATGGCTGACACTGGCTGTTGGAGGGTGGGTGAGGCAGGATTAGGTAAGCAACCTGAAGGCGCAATTTGGAGTAAATTGCTCTGGGATACCTGCCACAGGGTTTTTACAGGCCCTGCATGCTCTTGGAAGTTCTCTCTCGCTGACTCACCTTACACTGCCCTCTGCATCCCCTATTACTCCTTCCCCCCTACCCCAGGACTGGGTCACTAGGGTCTGGGGAGGGCGCTCTGAGGTGGATTCCACCCCCCTGTAACCTCGGCCTCTCTAGAGGTGGTAGATTGGGAGAGGCCAGGGAGGAACTTAACCCGAGGACTTACCTTGGAGATAGGGAGGGCAGACACCTAGGAGCCCGATTCGCATTCCAGGGCACAAACTTCCTGCTTCCCTTAGGGAATCCTGGGGCAGGGGCCAGCTTAATCAGGGGGCCAGGTTTTTAATAGGAAACTCAACTCAGTTTTGAGTGCCTACTGCATGTGAACTCTGTGGAAGGAGAAGACTGGCTTAGTTCCTGGGATTGGGGCAGGAAGTGGGTGGGGGTGGGGAAATGATTTCTCCAGGAGCTTTACCTTGGAAATGCTGTGTGACCCTTAGTCAGTCCTTAGCCTCTCTGGGCCTCCTGTTTCTTCAGTGGCCAGGGCTGGGTGTTTGCTTCTGCTTCCTGGGTGCAGAGCCCTGGGTACTGCTGCCCATTCTCCCCCTCCCCCGCTCCATGGAGGTGCCAGGCAAATGGATGTTATTGTTTGGGTAACAGGAGCCATGGGGCAGCCAGGGCATGGGTTGGGCTGTTCTCACCGGAGAACAGGGCCTCCCTGTTCTTAGCCCAGGTGACATGTAAGCGATACAGCAGCCTGACCTGCAGGTATAGGCACTGCCTCTGGCTCCTGGCCGGGCAGGCGATAGACAAGGGGCTGGTGGGGGCATTTGGTAGAGGCCTGGGATCTGGACTGCCCTGCCCTCCCAATGACGCTGCTGAAAATGGGCTGCTGGGAGGCAGGCCTGGCTCAGGGTGTGGCCCAGGTGGAGCAAACTCATTGGAAGTGTGGGGAGGATTCTGCCTGGGCCTTCCCTGACTTTGCCGAAAGAAGTAACCTTGTCCCCGGGCCCAGCCCTGCCATCTACAGAGCTTTACTGTGTGCCGCCCACCCTGCTTCATAATTAATTCTCATATTTAAATAATTCTCATAACAACTTCTCAAGGTCGGGAATATTACCCCCATTTTCATATGAGACAACTGAACTCAGAAAGAACTGGCCTATGAATTAATGTCAGAGTTAGTATTGGAACCCAGGTCTCTCAAGTGTGGGGAGGCTCAAGGATGGGGAGGGGTTGGGATCAAACTGGCCCAGGTGGAAGGTACTCCGAGAGAGGCTCCGGATGTTGGCAGACTCTCCTCATCCTGAAAAGCCCCTGTCCAGCCTTTGCCGAGGATGGATTGTGCCAGCCAGCCCTGGCACCTGGCCCCCAGCCTCCAGCATCGGGCAGAGCTGCCAATGCTGGGCTCTGAACCCAGCTCCTGGGGCTGCTTCCTGCCTGCGGGGCACGTGCTGTCTTTGTCCATCTGCTGCCTGGCTTCTCCAGACGCTGCCCTGGGCCCTTCTTCCCAAAACAGAGCTGCTTGAGTGGGAAGGAAGATTGCCTGTGAGAGCCTATCTCTGACTTCTTGGGAAGGGGTACAATGGTTGGGGGCCCTGGGCAACTGTCCCCATGAACAGTGCTCTTTGAGAAGGAGGGAGGAGGGTGGATCTCCATCCTCTTAAGAAGCTGAAGGGCCCTTCCTGTATCAGATTTTTTTTTTAAATCTTCACCCCAGAATATGTTTTTATTTTTATTTTTTAAATATATTTTTATTAATTTCATAGAGGAAGGGAGAGGGAGAGAGAGATAGAAACATCAATGATGAGAGAGAATCATTAATCAGCTGCCTCCTGCACGCCCCACACTGGGGATCGAGCCCGCAACCCAGGCATGTGCCCTTCACCGGGTTCGAACCCAGGACCCTTCAGTCCGCAGGCCGACGCTCTATCCACTGAGCCAAACCGGCTAGGGCAAGAATATATTTTTATTGATTTGAGAGAGAGAGAAAGAAACATCATTGTGAGAGAGAAACATCAATTGGCTGCCCTCGCCCCTTCCCCACCCCATATGCATCCCGACCAGGGACTGAACCTACAACCTAGGTATGTGCCCTGACCGGGAATCAAACCCGCAACCTTTTGATGTACAGGACGATGCTCCTAAACCAACTGAGCCACCTGGCCAGGGCAGCTGTAACAGACTTTTTAGACAAGGTCCTTCATTCAGTATTCTGCAAGGTCAGCATCATTGTCCCCTTCCATTCATTCATTCATTCATTCAGCAAATATTTATTGAGCACTTATCATGTGACAAGTACTATTCCAAGCAACAGGATGCAGCTGTGTATAAGACAGACCTGCTTTCATGGTATAGATCAGTGGTCGGCAAACTGCGGCTTGCGAGCCACACGCGGCTCTTTGGCCCCTTGCGTGTGGCTCTTCCACAAAATATCGACTTCGGCGCATGGGCCACGAAGTTTCAATCGCACTGTACATGCGCACCTGCACGTGGTATTTTGTGGAAAGAGCCACACGCAAGGGGCCAAAAGAGCTGCATGTGGCTCGCGAAGCCACTTATTGCCCCCCGTTATAACAGAAGGAACGGTGCTCCAAAGAGACATCAGGTTGACAAACGCAAGGGTGGATTAATAAGCTGGGCAAACAAAAAATTTTACGAGCTGTATCTTTTGTGGGGTCCGAGCTGTTGTTCTTTTCTGCCATCCCTGCAGCAAGCAGATAGGGACAAATGAAACCTGTCTTCCCCTGGGTGGGTCCTTACTCTGAAGAGAGAAGCTCACCTGTGGTCTTTTTGTACTCCTAGTCTTTCTCCAGGGCTGCCATTCCCTTCTAGAGACTTTATGTATCAGCTCTTACAGATGTGGGGTTCCATGAGGATGCACCCAGGCCAGAGACCCTGGGACTGGAGGCAGCCACACAGGGCCTGTGGGTCCCCTGAAGCACCCAGGTCACTGCTCAGTAAGCCCACACCTCTGGGTACACCCACTGCCTCCTCCCCTCCCTCATTTGGGAGGGGACTTTGGGTTATGGCCCCATGTCCGTTGCCTGCTCACCGAGGGACCTCAGTGGGTCCCTTCACTCCCTGAGCCTTGTCTGGAAAATGGGAGTAATAGAGCCTATTCTGGGCTCCCTGCTCTCTCTGCTGGGTTGAGCTTTGATCTGACATACTACGTGCTGCATCTTGAGCTGGGTGTCAAGGATATGATGACAGACAAGCCAGGGCTCCTTCCTGAGTTAACCTGCAACTTCCTCAGTGCTGTGGGATGCAGAGGAGTGAGGAAAGCACTCGAGGCTGTGTGGACAGAAGAGATGGCATTTGAAGTGAGTCCTGGGAGAAGCCTGGGAATTAGCCAGAGTGACAAGGCAGGAAAGGCTTTGTTGGTAGAAGAAGTGAGCCATCATGCGAATGCTCAGCAGTATGACATAAGCTGGCCGGCCCAGGGTCTCAGGTCGTTCAGTTTAGCTTCAGAATAATGATGACTATTGTTTATGGACCCAGTACATGCCCGCCAGGGAGAGATATTTATAGACTATTTTGTTTGCTTCTTACAGCCACCGATGTGGCACATTACTCTTGTCCCCATTTCACAGATGAGGCCTGAAGCCCTAGGAAATGAAGTAACCTCAGAGTGATGTAGGTGGTACGGAATACAGAATTTGAACCCACAAGGTTAGGTTCCAGAGCCCATGTTCTTTTTCATTTTTTTCTAAATATATTTTTGTTGATTTCAGAGAGGAAGAGAGAGGGAGAAACATCAATGATGAGAGAGAATCATTGATTGGCTGCCTCCTGCATGCCCCACACTGGGGATCGAGCCCACAACCCAGGCATGTGCCCTGACCGGGAATCGAACCGTGACCTCCTGGTTCATAGGTCAACACTCAACCACTGGGCCACCCTGGCCAGGCCTGAACCCATGTTCTTAATCACTTGTGTTGGGTAGTTGGAAATGATAGCCTCGAAAGCTGTGCCAGGGAGCTGGGACTGTATTCTCCCGGTAGTGGGAAGACATGGAAGGGTTTGGGGCCTGATACATAGCAGGTTCTCAATAAGTAGTGAGTGAGTGACCGAGGAAATTAATGGCTTAAGTGCAAGATTACAGCTGAGTTTTACGAAGGTGAAGGTTTGAATGGGGGAAGGTTGGGCAAGGAGCTGTGTGTAGGCTGTTGAGACATCTGTGGGATTCTATCAAGAGTCTAGACCAGCCGTGGGCAAACTACGGGCCGGATCCGGCCCGTTTGAAATGAAAAAAATTAAAAAAAAAAAAAAAAAGACCGTACCCTTTTATGTAATGATGTTTACTTTGAATTTATATTAGTTCACACAAACACTCCATCCATGCTTTTGTTCCGGCCCTCCGGTCCAGTTTAAGAACCCATTGTGGCCCTCGAGTCAAAAAGTTTGCCCACCCCTGGTCTAGACCAGTGATGGCGAACCTTTTGAGGTCGGCATGTCAGCATTTTGAAAAACCCTAACTTAACTGTGGTGCCGTGTCACATATAGAAATTTTTTGATATTTGCAACCATAGTAAAACAAAGATTTATATTTTTGATATTTATTTTATATATTTAAATGCCATTTAACAAAGAAAAATCAACCAAAAAAATGAGTTCGCATGTCACTTCTGACACGCGTGTCATAGGTTCGCCATCACTGGTCTAGACTGTTGGGTGAAGTGGAGCTTAAGCTACAGATGCATCCTGCTTCCCCCTGGGCCCTGATCAACCTGGCCCTTCTCCCCAGGCTGCTGAGAGATGACAGCATGTATGTGTATGTGCGTGTGGAGGGGCCTGCAGAACACTGGCCCTGGGGAGGATTAGGGGCATTAAAGGGGCTCAGGGGGCAGGATGTCCTGGAAGCGGCGGAGGGAAGCTGTTCCAGGGGCAGGGAGATTATGTAATGGGCAGAACACAGCTGTGCCTGCTGCTGCCAAGCAAAGCCACAGCTGCCCTCTGGACCCAGCCACTGGCTCCAAAGTCCTGACCTGCCCTTGGCTGCGTCTTCCTAGCTATTAGGAGCCTCTGTCTGCCTCACCACACTCTTGCTGTGCAAGGAAGAGTGGGGACAGCTTCATTCAGCTCCCCAAATTCCAGATAAAAGTAATCACCTCGTATCACAGGACTGGGCTGGGTTTGGTATACTCTAGGCCGGGCAAGCATGTCAAACTCGTTTATTTAAATAAACGAGGCATGTAGCCCGTCGGCCACGAGTTTGACATGCTTGCCCTAGGGTGAATAATGCCCACCTGAGTGTGAAGTCTGGGGACTGGAAAAAGCAGGCAGGACTGCTCAGAGATTGACTCCAGCGTCCACCCCTCTGCAGGAAGTTCCCTGCCTGGGATGTGGGCTGCTCTGTAATAGACTTCTTTTGAGCATCTCCTGGGTGTCAGAGACCAGAATTTGAATCCCCACTTACCAGTTGTGTGACCTTAGGTGTCATTACTAGGCCCCTAGGCCTCAGTGTTTTCCTCTGCCAAATGGGGCTAGGGCTTCCCTCCCAGGTCATGAGGATTTAATGATGCCACAGGTGTGAGGCACTGAGCCCAGTGCCTGACATGTGGGAGGGGCTCGGAAGAGAGCAGCTGTTAGCACGGAGCCCTAATTGCTGCCCTCCTGGCACTCCCATTTATTCGGAAGGGCAGGCCTGTGTGTAAATAGTCTTTGCAGCCCAGCTGGTGTGGCTCAGTAGTTGAGCATCAACCTCTGAACCATGAGGCCATGCTTCGATTCCCCGTCAGGGCACATGCCTGGGTTGTGGGCCCCATCCCCAGTGGGGGGCATGCAGGAGGCAGCCGATCGATGATTCTCTGTCATCACTGATGTGTCTATCTCTTTCTCCCTCTCCTTTCCTCTTTGAAATCAATAACAATATTTTTTTAAAAATAGTTTTTGCAATGTGACAAGTGGTACAATGAAGGAATGCGGGGGCAGAGTGAGCCAGTAGTGGTTCTGCCTGGCAGGGGTCTCAGAGGGGGTAAGGCCAGGGTAGCCACTGTCTCTGGGCTGGATATTTCCCAGACTTCGTCTCTTTCTACCCTTGCAGCACCTCTGGGAAGTGGCTATAACTACCCCCATATTACAGATCAGGAAACCAAGGCTGCTTGCAATTGGTACAAAGTTATACAGTTTGTCTCTGGCAGAACTGGCATTGGGAGGAGATGGCATCTAATCTGGGCCTTCAAAGATAGATGTTGGCCGGGCAGAGTTGAGGGAGGGAGTTTCGAGAAATGCACTACCTGGATGGTGAGAGGCTGTTGCAGGAGGGCTTGGCACCTGTGCTCTCACTGTGCAAGTGGAGTTGGGAGACCCATTCAGAACTCCTGCCCCACCTCCAAGTCCTCCCTAGCTATTGGAAACAGCCAAGGATGGGGGGACCCACGGGTCTATCTTTGCTCTGTCCCACGCTGATAAACCCTGACAATGTTCCGTAATCTCTCTTCTCTTTTCCAGAATGGACAGGCACCTGGGGAAGAAGCTGGCCTTCAGTCATCCAAGGTGAGGGCCAGGGCTAGCATCCTGGGCCAAGTTCTGTGAGGGGGGCACTGTGTGCCTGGCCCTGGAGGAGGAGGGAGGGAGGCCTGCCCGCATCCCACCTGGGTGTGAGAGTCCTGGCCTCTCCCCTCTTTCCCAGCTCAGCCTTTCTTCTCTGGTCCCAGTTAATCCCCGAGGCAACCCTGTGCATGGAGATCAGTTGCTCCAACCTTCCTGTTTCTTAGGTGAGAGGACAGTGGCCCAGACAGGGCCAGAGCAGAATCTATGCTAGAACTCTGGTTACCCATCACCCAGGCTAGGACACTTCCTTAGTTTATTTACTCTTGGCATCTGGGCTGACTGTGAGGAGAGGGCTGAAGGGGTGTGGGGAGAGGCTCAGGTCAGGTAGGCCTGACAAGGGCCTGGAATCATCTGGGCATGTGATGCTCGAGAAATGGGCACACAGACCATTTCTCAGGACTCCCAACTCCCAGCATGAGGCTGTTCCCTCACCCCTGCTGTCTCTGCTTGCCCTGGGTCCTCCCATACCCAATTGTGCGGGGTCACAGAGCTGTGTTCTCCCCCTTTTTATATATATTTTATTGATTTTAAAGAGGAAGGGAGAGAGAGAGAGAGAGAGATAATAGAAACATCAATGATCAGAGAGAATCACTGATTGGCTGCCTCCTGCACGCCCCACACTGGGGATTGAGTCCAAAACCAGGCATATATCCTGACTGGGAATCAAACTGTAACCTCCTGGTTCATAGGACAACGCTCAACCACTGAGCCATGCCAGCCGAGGTGCCCCCCCCCATTTTTCCTTAATGTTTTTACTTATTTTAGAGAGAGAGGAAGGGAAAGGGAGAGAGAGAAATATTGATCGGCTGCCCCCTGCACGCCCCCCTCTGAGGATCGATCCCACAACCTGGGCATGTGCTCTGACCAGGAATCGAACTAGCGACCCTTTGGTGCATGGGATAGCGCTCAATCAACTGAGCCACCCTGGCCAGGGCTCTTCTTCTTCCTTCTGAGTCTCAATTTCCTCATTGTAAACTGGGGATAACAGTGCCTACCCATAGGTGTGATGTGAAGAACATGAGATAGTAACTACTTGGTATACAGTGACTTCAGCACCAGCAGTATGAATGCCCCAATGCCTTGCTCAGCTCCACTTCTTACTAGTGGCCACACCCTCCAGCCTGGGTCTGCCTGGGCACCAGACCTGCCATAGGCTCGACCTTTGAGATACACCCAGGGCTGGTCCCCATGTTTGTCTTGACTCAGCCTCCTAAGATAAGGTTGCTGAGCTGCTTGAGGTAGGGCTGGGTGAGAGAAATAGGCTCTTACCTCCTCGTCTGGTGGTTACTATGGCAACCTTGGGCCACCAGAAGCCAAGCAGGTGGTGTGGACTGGGCTCCTTGGTTTGCTCAGCCTCATGTCTGCACAGTCTCCTCCCACAAAGTAGCTGCCCAGTGAAGAACCAGGATGTACATATCTTGGAGCTAAGATTCTGGGGTTGCAGCTTTGGGGATGTTGGTGGTAAATACAGCTTCTCATCCCAAGAGCTAGAGTGGCTGGTAGGGAGAGGACAGAAGCTTACCCAGTCAGGTAACCTACATTTAATCCCAAGCCTATGACTCCTGCTCTAGAGAAGAAAATTCTGGGGTGGGATGATGAGGCTGGAGATGGAGAGGGTGGGGAGAGCCTCGAATGCCACTTTAAGGAAGAGAAAGAGCTTAATACACACCTGGCAACACACTAGGAACGTTCCCTTTAGTTTTCACAACAGCCCTGGAGGTAGATATTGTTACTATTCCCATTTTACAGATCAGAAAATTGAGGCCCAAGGTCACATAGGTGGTGGGCAATGTAGTCAGATCTTGCTTGACCACACTCCTCCCAGCGCAGGGAACACTCGGTGCTGTAGAGGAAGAACATTGGGTCCCCCATGACCCCCAAGTTCCATTATTCCTAGCAACCTCCTCACCCATCTTCTCTGTTGCCCCAGAATGTCACAGTACCCCCAGTGCCCACTTCTGGGCTCAAACACCAGGGGGCGCTCAGTCTGTGTTCAGGACCTCATCACTTTGTGTAGTGGAATGAGCTGGCAAAGAGCTGGTGTATCATTTGCTTCATCAGACTTTCAGGGCACCCTGCTGTGCCCCTGGGGGAAACCCAAAATGAAATCAACATCCTCACCCTCAGGGAGCTCTCAGGGGGGCAGGTGGAGACAGGAAAGCTCTGTGATGGGGAAGAACACAATTGTAGGCATGCAGAACTTCCATTCTGTGCCAGGCCCCATAATGGGCAGAGCAATGCACCACCTCCCAGTGCCCACATTTCTCTCAGTGGCAGGGTGATGTGAGCATGTCAGTGGCATCTGAGCTTAGGACTGAGCGTGGACCAGATGGACAGTCACTGCCAGGGATGGCAGAGGAAGAAACACTGGGTGGGCTGTAGAGGACCAGGCCATCTTCCCTATAGAGCTGGCATTTGGCTGGGCCTCAAAAGGCAGGATGTGGGCACTTGGAGAGAAAACTGGGTCTTCCAGCTGGAGAAGAGGTGGGAGGGGGACTTGGGAGTCAGGCATTCTGAGTTCAGAATCCTGCCCCTCTTTCCTGTTTGCCTCATAACCTTGGGTGAGGGGTTTGCTCCTCTGAGGCGCAGATGCTTTTCCTGTACAAGGCTATCCAGAGGAGGGCATGGGATGTGTATATGTTAAAAAAATCTAACAAAGTGTGAGGCACAATGTTGGTGTTCAATACTTGTTTTATTTTATTAGTTTTGAGCAGAAAGGGAGATTTGGGGTTTAGCAGCCATAGTGTAGACAAAAATCTAGGGTGAGAGCTCCCTGGATCTTTTCAGTACCCAGGGTGCACCTGGTGTCCTCAGGCACACTGGGGTTCCATTCACCCTCCCTTCCTTCCTGGGGGTAGACTGGGCACCCCAGGCCCCCTCCCCTGGCTATCTCCGGAGCTGGACCCCTTTGAAGTGCCTGTGGGTCTATTTTGAGAGCTGAGCATCTCCCCCCTCCCCTCCTCTCTTCCTGTTTATGAAACCCTGATCCCTCCGGATCCCTCTGGCGCCCCTGGCTGGAGCTCAGGCAGGATGTGACTGTGGACTTCGGGGAGCCTGGGGAGCCTCAGGTGTTGGGGGAAACTTCCCTTAGATTGGCCAGGGCAGGTAGCCCACCCTCCCAGCACCTGGGACCCTGTGATGGGGCTCTGTCCTTTCTACCTGCCCAGAGGAGACACTGCAGCAGGAAGACTGCCCTGTAATCCAGGGAGAAGTTCTGTGGACTGTGTTCCTCTGCCTCTGTGGCCCATTTTGCTTCTAGAAACAACATCTAATTTTAATCTCTGTTTTACAGAGGAGGAAACTGAGGCTCAGCTAGAGAGAGAGTTTGCCTGGGAGCGCTCCGCTAGTGAGTGAGCAGTTCTTAACTTCCCTCCCTGCACTCCTGGCCTCAAGCCTCTTTTCACCCCGGTCTCTCTACATGATGTGCCTTTTTTCCCTCCTTCCTGTCTGGCCAACTCCTGTTCCTCCTCAGGGTCCTGCTGGACTGCCCTCTCTCGGGAAGGTTTTCAGACCTCACCCTAGGCCAGTGATGGCGAACCTCCGACACGCGTGTCAGAGGTGACACGCAAACTTTTTTTTTTGGTTGATTTTTCTTTGTTAAATGGCATTTAAATATATAACATAAATATCAAAAATATAAATCTTTGTTTTACTATGGTTGCAAATATCAAAACATTTCTATATGTGACACGGCACCAGAGTTAAGTTAGGGTTTTTCAAAATGCTGACACGCCGAGCTCAAAAGGTTCGCCATCGCTGCCCTAGGCAGATAGTCACCGCCTCTGGGCATCCACAGCACCTAACTGTAGCTCTGTCGCCGGCAGTTGTGTTTTCTTATCATGTATTTATTTTTTGGAGCTACCTGAGATCAAGGCCGGCATCTGCCTCTATCTGTCTGCTTCCTAGTGTGTGGCTCCTGACATGGGGATGGAGCAGGGGGCCAGGAGCTGGGGGTGATGTCCACATGGGAGGCCGCTGGCCGGCCTTGCAGGGAGGGCAGTGATGAAATGCTGAGGAGTGTAGGCTTTGATTTTGCTGTTAGCTCTCCCCCTTTCTAACCGTGTGGCCTTGGCCAAGTCACTTTCTAAGTTTAGTTTCCTCATCTCTGAAATGAGACTGAGATGCAGGGCGTGGCAGAATCCACACCACAATGACTGAAGGAAAGGACAGTCTTCTCCAGTAAATTATTGGAGGCACAGTTCTCATTGTCACTCCATGCCAGTCCTGGCCTAGTACCCGAGGCCAGCTCCCCCATCAAGGATGCCTGGAAACTGTGGAACCCTCCTCACCTGCCCAGAGGCATGCTGGGAGACAAGTTGGGGGACATCTGTCCTACAGGAGGGGCAGTGCCTGGGAAGCCCTGCTGATGCTGCCCACTGGGGAAGGGGCTGTGGATATGCGTTAGAGCCAGGGGTTGGCAGGTAGGCTTGGGCTGTAGCTGGTGGAGGGAGGCCCAGGGTGAGGACCCTAGGGACCAGGGATCAGGTGGGGTCTCTGGTCTTCTCTCCCAGCTGCCTTGTGGGAGGAAGTAAATAAGAGGAAGTATCTATAGGGGGGAATGGGGCAGGGACCAAGGGATGTGGTCTGGTGCCTGTCCTACCCCTTCTGCCATCCAGAGGCCTCACGGGCCCTGCACATAGCCTTCGGCAAAGGCACTTCTGAGACCGTTTCCTTCCTGTTGCCCCTTCTTGTACACTGCTCGCCACAGATCATCTTCCTTTGCTTCTCAGGGACTCGAGGGTTGGGGTGGCTGAGGGCTGTCCGAACCTCTAAACTGCCTGAAGAAGCTGGGTGCAGTGAGAAGCCTCTAGGACAGCGGCTCTCAACCTGTGGGTCGCGACCCCTTTGGCGGTCGAACGACTCTTTCACAGGGGTCGCCTAAGATCATCCTGCATATCAGATATTGACATTATGATTCATAACAGTAGCAACATTACAGTTATGAAGTAGCAACGAAAATAATTTTATGGTTGGGTCACAACATGAGGAACTGTATTTAAAGGGCCAGAAGGTTGAGAACCACTGCTCTCGGAGGTATCTTTCACAAGCCCAGCAGGCATCATCAGATTGCTTTATTGGAGGCCCTGTGAGGACTGGAAGGGGAAGTCGGTGTGTGTGTGGGGGTGTTTCCACATAGGGGATGTCTGTGGAAATGGTTTCCGATCATCGGCCTGTGTGTATTTGTGTGTGTGTGTCAGTTCCTGTGGGTGTACTGGGGTGAGTGATGTGGCAGGGTCACGTGGAAGGGGGCTGGGCTGGTCAACCCCTGCCCCAGGCTACCTGCTCCTCATCTCAGACCTCTGTGGGTCCTTGCCAGGGCCTTCGGCCCCCTTGCCCATCCCAGGGCCCTGGACTGTCAGGCTCTTCAGGGCCGGGCTGAGTATGGTGGTGCCTGCTCTGTGGGCTGTCATTTTGGGTGGGCCTAGCCATGGAACGGTCACTATGGGGGAAGGGGTGTCTGTGCTGTAGGCTGGGGCAGTTAGAGCCCATGGCTTGCTGACTTTTGCCCCTCATTCTCTCAAGGAATGTTTGTGGGTCCTAGATGCCCACTGTGTCGGTGCCTTATCACCTGTGACTCTGTCTGTGTTCCAGTCTCCCCTCTTTAGGATTAGAGGAGACAAGTAGGGGTGTGTCCCTGCCCCCTCTCCCCATAGTCATGGGCTTGGGGTCTACAGAGTTCCCTCCTCAGCAAGGGAGTCTGACCCATCTTCTGTCCCTCCTCCCTGCAGAGGGGGAAGTGAGAAGGAGGGGGTCAGGGACCCTGCCTTCTGCACTAGGAAGGCTGAAAAAGCAGAAGTAAGGGGAGTAATGGGGCCCTCTGGCTACCAGCGTGAGCCCCAGGATGCAGACCCCGGCAGATTTCTCCAGAGTTGAGAGAGACTCACTCTCCTGTCCCAGAAAGGTGAGCAGAGGGTTGGCCTGCCTCCAGCAGTGTCTGTCACCATAGCTCTGGGCAAGGAATGGGGTCGGGGCAGCTCTGTCCCCTGGGGTTTCCGGGTGACTGCCTCTGCCTTCAGGGAGTGTTCTCAGTCACAGACAGACGTGGAGGCTCAGGGTGGGGTGGGCAGGGTTTGCTGTGTGGCTCTGCCTGTCCCACCCAGGGCTATACGCGGACCTGATTAGCTTGCGGCTTTTTGTGACTGTTCAGTGCACCATGACCATGGGGCTGGCCTCTGAGGGTCAAGACCTGGAATGGGAAGTTCCCGGACTGACCCTAGTACGGAGGGAGGGGCGGGCTTGGATGAGAGGACATGGCTCTGGGTGACTTACCTACCCACCCTTTCCTGGCACTTGGGGCCTGCCAACCGCAGGCGCAGCAGTAACCAGGGGAAGGACTTGGGTTCTGCCACCACTTCACTTTGAGCCTGGGTGAGTCACTGTCCTCTAGGCCTCAGTTTCCTGTTCCTAAATGGGCATAACAGCTTTTGGGATATTTGGATCAGAATCAAAGTCATCAGATTGCACTCAGAGGCTCCTCTCAGCCCACCGTCTTAGTCCTGGTCCCCCCTCAGACGTGGAGGACCTCAGAGATGGGTCTGCCACAAATACTGGACTGTCCTCCCAAGTGCTAGGGGTTTGCAGGTGACATCCTCTCCCCAGGCAGACCAGCAAGAACCAGAGCTCTGCCTTTTGAGTCCAGGGTCTGACGTTCTGAGTGCCTGGGTGTCTTTGCTGCCTGTGTGTCTGCCCTGGGTACCTGTCTGTCTACTTGGGCCTCACTGACGGGCTGTCTCTGTCTGCTGCCCACTTGCCTCTGTTGTTGGGCTCCTGTCTCTGTCACTGCTTGGTGGGGGCCTGGCTTTACCTGTTGGGCACTGTCACGTGTTAGATGTCTGTTGGATCAGGTCCTCTTCTGTTTCTGCCTGTTGAGTACGTGTCCCCATCTGTCTCCACCTGTTGGCTGTACGTCCGCATCTGTCTCTGCCTATTGGGTCCCCATCTGTCTCTGCCTGTTGGGTTCATGTCCCATCCATCTTTGCCTCTTGGATGGGTCCCCACCTGCCTCCACCTGTTAGTGTGAATCTCTGACCACCTCCGCCTGTTAGGTATGAGTCTCTGTCCACCTCTGTCTGTTAGGTGTGAGTCCCCTCCTGCCTCTGCCTGTTGGCTATGTGTTCTTCCTACCTCTGCCTATCCATCCCTGCCTGCTGGGCATGTGTGCCCTCTGGTCTCTGCCTGTTGGATGCCCACATTCATTCATCTTCACCTGTTGGGTGCTGGCCTCTGCCTGCCGGGTGCCCCTCTTTATCTGCCTCTGCATGTTGGGTGCCTGCCTCTGCTGGTTGGGTATCCTTCTTTATCTGTCTCTGCCTGTTGGGTACCTATCTGCTCCTCAGTAATTGGGTTGGCCTGGGGCTTTCCCTTTGCAGGCCCACAGGGAGAATAGGGTGGAGGGCCAGAGGGCAGCCCTCAGGCAGTGGGGGAGAGAGAGGAAGGGAACGCAGTGCAGGGTGTAGGCCTGGAACTAGGAAACCACAGGCCCTGAGTGATTGGCGGCCCAGGCCCAGCCCCAGCCCCCGCCCTCACCCAGCACATCCGCCTTGGGCCCGGCCACCTCCGAGGCAGCCCCGGAGGCTGCCTGCTCCTGCCATGGTGCCTTGGCCCTGCTGGGCGGATGGAGCAGGATCCCAAGCCGCCCCGTCTGCGGCTCTGGGCCCTGCTCCCCTGGATGCCCAGGAAGCAGCGGCCCAGGATCAGCCAGACCTCTCTGCCTGCCCCTGGCCCTGGCTCTGGCCCCAGGCGGGACTCGGTGAGTGTGGCCGGATGAGTTGTCCTGGCTGAGGCCCTTGGAGCAGGTGCCCAGGCAGCCAGTTTGGCCTCAGCTGGGCTCTCCTAGCCCAGGCCTGGCCCTGCTGGGTGACTGGACTCTGCCCAGACTTGCTTCCTGGGGAAGTGAGGAGGCACTTCAGGGCTCCGGGGTGACCCCGGAAGATTGGAGGGACGGCAGAGGGTCCTAGAACAACTGCCGCCTGGCGAGGGGTTTCTGGTAGATTTGTATGAAGGAGCTTGGGGAGGGTGGGGCATAGAGTCTCTGGCCTTAGCTCCTGCCCGCCCAAATGGGCATTTACTGGGTTGGTCTCTGGTGACTTGTGGGTCCCTATGTATCTCAGCCTTGTCCCTCCGGCCAGTGGAATCCTGTCATCCATCCTGTCTAGGAATAAAAACCCAGTTCTGCCACCCAATATGAGAACAAACCCTACTTCCTATTGTGGCAAAACCAAAACCTTTACGGCAGGGGGAGGGGAGGACCTGAGGCAGGTCTCTGGGCCTCAGCCAGAACCGGGGATTGGCTCAGCGTGGCCATGCCTGGGCATCCGTTTGGGCCTGAGCATCAGGAGCAGTAGGAGCAGTGCCTCATCTGACCTGCACCTTGAGAGTTTGACCCTCCGTGGCCTTTGAAGCCCTTTGGTATTGATGAGTCTGGAGGCTGGTCTCGTCGGGGCAGTTGTCTGTCTGGGCCTGCAGGGCTCTGTCTGCTGGGAGTGGACTTGGAAGGGGGCCATGCCCTGTGCTTGCCCAGATGGGGCCCACCGTGCCCACCAACTCTATCCCTCCGTCAGGATGAGGGCGTCCTCAAGGAGATCTCCATCACGCACCACGTCAAGGCTGGCTCTGAGAAGGCTGACCCGTCCCATTTCGAGCTGCTCAAGGTTCTGGGCCAGGGATCCTTTGGCAAAGTGAGTCCTGAGCCCACACCTGGGAGGGCAGCACTGGTCATGTCAGGGGTGGGGATGAGAGCTCACCTTGGGGCTCTGAGGACCAGAAGGCAAGGGTGGATGGGTCTGAGGGAGGACGAGAGGTCACCTTAGGACCCAGGGAGGGCAAAAGGTCAACATGGGGCTCAGGGAAATGAGAAGTCAGCCTGGGACCTGGAGGATGGGGGCTGGGCCACCCCCAGCTGCTCCTCTGCTTTTCCCACAACTGCCTTCTCAGGTCTTCCTGGTGCGGAAGATCACCCGGCCTGACAGTGGACACCTGTATGCCATGAAGGTACTAAAGAAGGCAACACTGAAAGGTGAGTGGAGGGCCTGGCCGGGGAGCTCGGTTGGAGCATCATCCTGATGTGCCAGGGTTGCGGGTTCCATCCCTGGTCAAGGCGCATGTAGGAGTCAGTGGGTGCGTGAATGGTGGAGCAGCTGATCGATGTTTCTCCCCCCTCCCTTCCTCTCTCTCTCAAATTAATAAATAAAAATTATTTATCCAGGCTGGGCACAGGATCAAGGGAGACAGACCAGCTCTCCAGGGCCTTGCGTCCAATGGAGGAGGTCAGCCACTCCTTACCCCACACCACACCTTATGGAAAAGACAGGGTCCATTCAAAAGAAAAGACTTCTGGGGTTAACTGCATCCCCACCCCCATGCCCCACACCAAGTGCCAGTGACCGTAACTGAAGGCGAATGTCTGGAAGGAGGCAGGTGGGGTGTGCAGTGCATCTGTGGTGGGGGCCTTCAGATATCAGCGTCAGGTTGCTTGGGCAGAGCCCTTCTGCCAGCATAGTTACTTCATGGTGTTAGGAGAGTCTGAGGGAGACTTCTCGGGTGGAGAAGGGTGTGAAGCTGCTAGTGGATAGGATAGGCTGAGTCAAAGAATGGCATAGAGATGGATGGCAGAGAGGTTCAGAAGGGAGCCTGAGGCAGGGCTAGAATTCCAGGACTTAGGAAGGGCATGAGGACAGTTGGTACGGGCTTTGGGCTGGGCAGTGACTCTTTGACCAGCCTGGGAGCCAGTGTAGCCACCGACCAGATGGAGTGGGCCTGGGATATGGGGGGAGGGGGTTTGGAAGTGTTAGCCTTGGGGACATTACGGGTCTTGCGGTCCATGAAGGGCTGTCTGTGGGGTGATGTAGCTTTGGTGCCCCAAGGCCAGCCTGCTAGGGTGGGAGTCATTCCCCAGGAGGGATGGTGGGGGCCACATGGGAAGAGAAAGATAACAAGACTTGGTTCCTGCTTTGAAGGGGCTGGAGAGGATGAGCAGTCCCTGCAGTGGGGTGCACTCGTTGCTGTGACCGGGGATCTCAGGGAAGGGGGGGTGCAGCCTCCTGGGGGCGGGGGTAGGCTCACATAAAGAGTAGCCATTTGAACTGTGCCTTGCAGGATGAGTTGGGAGTTCTCCAGACTGAAAATGGGAAAGGAATGGGACCCCAGGAAGGAGGAACTGTTTGCCAGAGCTAAACTGTAGGGGCGGTTTGAAAATGTAAGGCGTATTTGGGAAACGGTGACTGGAATAGTTTAGTCCAGCATGGTACCTGTCATGTCTGGTGAGGGAAACAAAAACATTAAAACAGAGGGTGAGAGGTGCTCTGAGGGGGAAGCAGAGCACTGCCAACTCAGCGAGGCAAGTTCAGGAAGACTTCCTGGAGGAGGTGAGGCCTAAAATGAGTCAAAGAAGAAACTGTTGATCAGAATTGCCTAGGGACTTTTTAAAAAATATATTTTTATTGCTTTCAGAGAGGAAGAGAGAGGGAGAGAGAGATAGAAACATCAATGATGAGAGAGAATCATTGATTGGCTGCCTTGTGCACACCCCACACCAGGGATCGAGCCCGCAACCTGGGCATATGCCCTGACCAGGAATTGAACTGTGACCTGGTTCATAGGTCAACGCTCAACCATTGAACCACACCAGCCGGGCGGAACATTTAGTCTTTTAAAAAAAAGTATGTGGGGGCTGTCTGCTCAGACCCATGAGTCTGAATTTGAGGCCCCAGGAATCTGCCTTTATAAGTAGCTCCCTAAGTGACTATTCTCACCAGCCCCTGGACTGAAATTGGGGATTTTTATGCAGAGAGGGGGCTAGCGAAGATACCCTGGCGGAGCCCTAGGGGCAAAGGCAGAAGGCACACAGAGGAACGGGTTGCTCAGACTGGCTGGGTTGACTCGCCCTGATGGAGCATGGTTGGAGATGGGGCCAGAGTGTTGGTCAGGGCACCAAGGGCCCAGCCCTGGGCACTGCCATGAAATGTGAGGAACAGGAGGAAAAGAGAGCCCTTCTTTGCCAGGGGCTGGGAGTGGCTAGACTTGATGACCTCCTTTCTCCTCTGGCCAGTGCGTGACCGCGTTCGGACCAAGATGGAGAGAGACATCCTGGCCGATGTGAACCACCCATTTGTGGTGAAGCTGCACTATGGTGAGACTGCAGACCTTCCTGAGTGCCACCCTACCTGCCCGCCTTTGCCCTGGCCTATGGGCTGCTGTCTTCCCTGTACATTGCCAACCTGCCACCTGGCAGGCCAAGGGCGCGGGGGGCAGAGCAGCCGGGCCCAGCTGGCTCCACCATGGCCTTTTCCCCTCTCCCCAGCCTTCCAGACCGAGGGCAAGCTCTATCTGATTCTGGACTTCCTGCGTGGCGGGGACCTCTTCACACGGCTCTCCAAAGAGGTGAGCTTGCACCCCACTACTAGAGGGCCCCAGGATGGAGCTGGAGGTACAACAAGGCCTCCCATCCCAGGGCTCTGTGTGGCCTGGACCTGGGACCACCGAGGCCTGTGTAGCAGTCTCTGACCCAGGAACCTACCCTGGGATAGAGTTCACACTCTCAAAGCCTCTGAGAGTTTTGGTGGGTTGAGGAGGATCAGGCCTTGGATCTGATGCCACCACGATGCTGGGGAGCTCAGTGTGGCTATCACCTGTCCTCCATTCTTCCAGGGCTGCCTTGGGCTGGGCATTGAGAACGGGAGAAGCCCAAATTCACCCAGAAGGCTAGATACTGTAATGTTACATACCATGTGTCAATCAAAAGGATTTTTAACTGACCTAAAACAATTGTAGCCAGGAATAAAAATGGCCATTAGTACAATTCAAACTGTAGAAGAGAACCAGACTTAATTTTAAAAAAAAAATATATTTTATTGATTTTTTACAGAGAGGAAGGGAGAGGGATAGAGAGTTAGAAACATCGACGAGAAACATCGATCAGCTGCCTCCTGCACTCCCTACTGGGGATGTGCCCGCAACCAAGGTACATGCCCTTGACTAGAATCGAACCTGGGACCCTTGAGTCCACAGGCCGACGCTCTATCCACTGAACCAAACCGGTTAGGGCCAGACTTAATTTTTTTTCTTTTTAAAATATATTTTATTGATTTCTTACAGAGAGGAAGGGAGAGGAATAGAGAGTTAGAAACATCGATGAGAGAGAAACATCAATCAGCTGCCTCCTGCACATCTCCCACTGGGGATGTGTCCGCAACCCAGGTACATGCCCCTGACCGGAATCGAACCTGGGACCCTTCAGTCCGCAGGCCAACGCTCTATCCACTGAGCCAAACCGGTTTCAGCCAGACTTAATTTTTTAAATGTTATTTTAATGTTTGAATAGATGATACA
Organism: Myotis lucifugus; assembly: GCF_000147115.1. Classification (NCBI taxonomy): domain Eukaryota; kingdom Metazoa; phylum Chordata; class Mammalia; order Chiroptera; family Vespertilionidae; genus Myotis; species Myotis lucifugus. The sequence goes on along the minus strand of NW_005871245.1, from coordinate 2,478,544 downwards.
TTTATATGATTGAAAAGAAAAAATATTGAGAAATCTTCACCCCATCCCACCCCTTTTCACCCCACATAGGTAAACTTTTTAAAAAATAAATATATATTTTTTTATTGATTTTAGAGAGGAAGGAAGAGGGATGGAGAAATAGAAACATCAATGATGAGAGAGAATCATTGATGGCTGCCTCCTGCACGCCCCCTAGTGGGGATCGAGCCTGCAACCCAGGCATGTGCCCTTGACCGGAATCGAACCTGGAACCCTTCAGTCCGCAGGCTGACACTCTATCCACTGAGCCAAACCAGCTAGGGCAATAAGTAAACATTTTTATTGGTTTCTTGTTTAAGCTTTCCATGTCTCTTTGGAAATACACACCATTCTGATATATGTTCTGAATCCCAACCCCCACATTTTTACATAAAAAGTACTATTCTGGCCCTGGCTGGTGTGGTTCAGTTGGTTGGAGTGTCATCCAGTACACCGAAAGTCGCAGGTTCGATTCCCAGTCAGGGTACATACCTAGGTTGTGGGTTTGGTCCCCGGTTAGGATGCATACGAGAGACAACCGATCGATGTTTCTCTCTCTCCCTTTCCCTTCTTCTCTCTAAAATCAATAAACATATCCTCAACGAGGATTAAAAAAAAAAAAGGAACTATTCTGTGATACTGTTCTGTACCTTGCTTTTATTCAAGACAGTATATCTGAGAGACCGATCTGTATCAGAACATGGGGAAGCTTCTTTTTGTAGTTCATGGCTGCACAGCACTGATCTGCAGGGAGAGGCATCACTCCCGTCTACTGCTTGACCCTTGGGCTGTTTCCAACCTTTTGCTATTTCCAAGCAGTGCCACATGAGTGACATGTATATTAGTGATTTCACACCTCGAACCCCTTTAGAAAGAGCAGGGTAGATGGTACTGGGGTCTCTTAAGGGTCCTCCTCAAGGTGGACCCTCAGGACCAGGAAGCTGCTGACCAGTGCCCCAGCTCCTGAAGAAAAGGCGATCCCAGCTGAAATCCCCTCCCTCCTGTTGCAGGTTATGTTCACAGAGGAGGACGTGAAGTTTTATCTGGCTGAGCTGGCTTTGGGCCTGGACCACCTGCATAGCCTGGGCATCATTTACAGAGACCTCAAGCCTGAGAAGTGAGTGCAGCTCCAGCCTCACCTTGGCCTCCCTGGGGAAGTGCAGAGGCAGGCCCTGGGGCCTCTCCTAGGACAGGGCCACCCCAATGGGCGTGGGTGTGACTCTCCCCAAGAAAGTTCCTGTCCCACGAGCTGTTCCGTGAATGGGTGGGTAGAGTGGAGTGGTGGTGGTAGCAGTCTTACCTTGGGGGGCTGTCTAATCACTAGTGTTGTCGTTACCAAGAGCCAGGCACCTCCATGAAAGTACGTTGCCTGTCTTTTTCCTAATCCAGTATGACATCTAAGATGCTACCATTAAAGGTCATTCCTCGATATGGCTTCTCTAGAATTTTCCTTAACATATAAATATCCTCGAATGGTAACTTGGGAGCCAGGGGCAGGTGCTAAGGTGGAATGAGCTCTGGCTTTAGAGTTAGTCAGACCCACATTCAAACCTTGTCTCCACCACGTTCTATGACCATGGGGAGTTCCTTAGCCTCCTTAGGCCTTAGTCTCCCCTTTGGTAAAATGGGGCAATAATAGTACCTACCTCACACAGTGTTTCAAGGGTTAGCGAAGAAGGTAGGCAACACACCTGCATAGCACTGCCAGCACCCTCCCCACCCACCCATTCCTCAGATGCATCTGGGTGGATCATCTCTGGGCCAACCCCGACAGCCCCCGTGGTGTCACCAGAACCATAAGGAGCCACAGCTGAGGGGCCCTGACTCTTCTCTCTTCATTACAGCATCCTTCTGGATGAGGAGGGCCACATCAAACTCACCGGTGAGTGGAGGGCACCTGCCTCCTCAGGTCCCAGGGGAGGGCAGGATGGGCTCTTACTGGGCTTGGGCTGAGTGCTAAGGATCTGTTCTTCCTATGTGACCAAAGCCATTAAGATGTGGTTAGAAGCCCAGGTCCAAGACTTGGAATGGCCTAGGTTTGAACCGTAGCTCCCCACTGTGCAGCATTGTGCAAGTCTCCCATCCTCTCTGGGACTTAGCTTACTCTTTTTTAAAAAATACATTTTTATTGATTTTAGAGAGAGAAGAAGGGAGAGGAGGAGAGAGAGAGAGAAACATCAATTAGTTGCCTCCCATACCCACCCCGACCAGGGCCCTCAGCTTATTCTTGAATGTCCTGAGGGTGATGTCCTAAGGCCTCTGGGCAGGGACATTGGGGGTGCAGGGGGTGATGGCGAAGAAGGCAGGGGTGCCCTGAAGATGTGTCCTCTTGCCCTCCTTGCCACAGACTTTGGCCTGAGCAAGGAAGCCATTGACCATGAGAAGAAGGCCTATTCCTTCTGTGGGACGGTGGAGTACATGGCCCCCGAGGTCGTCAACCGCCAGGGTCACACCCACAGCGCAGATTGGTGGTCCTATGGGGTGTTGATGGTGAGTACCAGGCCGTGGTAAAGTATCCAACCCAGGCCTCAGGCCTCAGTTTCCTCATCTGTACAGTCAGGGGATTGATGATCTTTAAGGCTCTTCTGTCCTCATAGCCAAACTGGCCTTGCCCTTCACCCAGCTGCAGTTCCCTTCCTTGGAAGCATTCCTGTTTTGTCCTCAGCCTGGGTGCCCCAGCCCGGGCTGGGCTGGGCCTCTCCCCAACTTCGGGTCCCTAATACTGCTCCTGGTGTTTTGACTGACAGAGGGGAGAGGGACAGACACAGGTGAACCTCCAGCAAGCCAGCAAGAATCCTGGGAATGGAGCTGAGTGGCTTGTGTGGAAAGAGGTGGGGGGCATGGGAGATGGGGACAGAGCCTGAATGGACCCTTGTCTTCTGCAGTTTGAGATGCTGACGGGCTCCCTGCCCTTCCAGGGGAAGGACCGGAAGGAGACCATGACACTGATTCTGAAGTAAGCACCAGCTCCTTCCTGACCCCTCAGGGTCTCCTCGCGCCTGGCCCCAGTTTGGGGGCCAGAATAATACCCTAAACCTGCCTCAGATTTCCCCATTAAAAAGACACTCCTCTGGGTGAAGCATTGTGCTTTCCAGGGCCTCTTGTTCATCCACCAGGGCCTGTGGGAGGCGAATCCCAGAATTCTCTGGGAGGTGAGCTAGTGGATGGCTTGTCTGGCATGAGCTGGAAACTAAACCTGGACAAAAGTGGGAGGGGAGATGGGGCCTCTGGGGTGGGGCTCAGCCCTGATGAGACCCGGGGCTGTTTCAGGGCGAAGCTAGGCATGCCCCAGTTTCTGAGCACGGAAGCCCAGAGCCTCCTGCGGGCGCTGTTCAAGCGGAATCCTGCCAACCGGCTCGGTAAGCAGCCCCAGCTCAGGGGAGGGGAGCGGGTACAGCTGCGGCCTAGGCCACGGGGCCATATCTGGTGCTGAAAGGGACCGTTGTCCTTTGTGTAGGCAGACAATGCTGCTGGCCACCCTCCTTTTTGGCTCCATGTGTGGTATTCGGGGCAGCGGGGTGACCTGTGTGTAGGGGAAGGCAGGAACTGAGTCATCCCCACTCCCCCTGGGACAAGGACAGAGGCCCCCACACAGCTCCTCGCCAAGGCTGCTGGCACAAGAGGAAAAACATGAGCTCAGGCATCAGAAGGCTCAGGTCCCAATCCCAGCCCCATGCCAGGTCCCCACTGCCTGGTGTGCAGTGGTCCCTCCATAAATATTTGTTGTGAACAAATGAGTGCCATTTATGAGCTATGTGACCAAGGTAGTTGACTTCACCTCCCAGTGCCCCAGGTCCTCATCTTCCGATTGAGGATGATCTCAAGCTCTGTTGATGAAATGAAGTCACATGAACGTGTCTGGTGTGTGCTAGTTGCTCAATATATCTTGGCTCCTGAGTTCACCTGAACCATGAACCAGGTCCTTGGGATTGAGTGGAACGAGAGCCTGTCTGGTGACTGACAAGGGCAATGGGATTAGAACAGCAGAGATGATGCCTGGCATGGGAGGGAGGTAGAGGCCCTCTGCAGATCTTGGAACAAGTCCAGCCTCTGTCCTGTGTGGCCTTGGGCAAGTTGCTTAACCTCTCTGGGCCTTCCTTCTTTTAGCAGTCACATTAGAGCTTGATTATAAGGGGCCCCATAAAGTGAAAAATGCTGAGCAGGCAATAGGCCTTGTGATGGCTGGGTAGATTTGGGGCAGGGTGAGCCCATTCTCCCCAGTGCTGCCAGTGGACTGCTCCAGCTGCTGGTTCCAGACCAGTGAGGCTACTTGGTGGTGTCTGGAGGTTGAACCATCTGCAGACCCTTCATCTGGTCTCTTTCAGGCTCCGGCCCTGATGGGGCAGAGGAAATCAAGCGACATGTCTTCTACTCCACCATTGACTGGAATGTGAGTGTGTCTGTCACCCCATCAGGGCTTCAACTGTTGGGGGGAGGAGCTTCTACTGATAAAGGCCTTAAATATGGAGCAGGGGTGACAGCATGGACTGGGTGGCAAGGGCTGGCCTTCCAAGGGCAAGCAGTTGTGCCCCTGACTGCATAGCCTGTGCTCTGGGCCTATCACTTCCTACATGGGGCTCCCAGCAGGCTGTGGGCGTGTTATGGTGACCGGAATGCCCACCCCACTTTTCAGAAGCTGTACCGTCGTGAGATCAAGCCACCCTTCAAGCCGGCCGTGGCCCAACCTGATGACACCTTTTACTTTGACACCGAGTTCACATCTCGCACACCCAAGGGTGCGTCCCTTGCCTGATTTGTCTTGGACTGGTACAGGAGGGAGGCGGGGGTGGTAGGACTCTGGCAGGCGCAGGTGTGTGGGCGGACCGGCGGGTGGGTCTCTGACTCTCTGTCCCCGTCTTGTTCTGCCTGACTCTCCCACTCCAGGGCTCTGTGGGCTCTTTGTGTCTGGGCGAGGGGGTGGGGGAGAGTGGGTGGTTAAGGCCACAATAGAAAAGTCAGGACCCCTGCCCCGGGCATCTGCCAGCCCACTGGGAAGACCAAACACATCAGGCTCACACTCACGTCAGGGGTAAAGAATCTGACCCAATAAAAACAAGGTGGAGATGGTCTGGCAGAGCAGAGGTGACAGCGCCCACAGGTCAGGGGCAAATGTGGGAATCTGCTTTGGCTACTCTGACCGCCAGGCCTCAGTGTATTCATCTGGAACATGGGTTTAGCCATAGGTCCATTCAGTCCCGTCTTTCCTTGTAAGAAGCCAAGGGCTTCTGGGAGGAAGTTTGGTAAACCCTAACATTTTGTCCAGTTATTGGGGCGGGGTGAATGTTCTGGAAGGCGGTTTTAGCAGAAGGGGTGCTTTTCTCACTGTGCTTGTACATCTCTGATGATAGGGAGCTTAGCATTTCTCTGAGCATTTTGTCCCTCTTTCTTCATTTATCTGACAAATATGTACCTAGTCTCTACTGTGTGCCAGCCATGGGGGGATTGATGGTGAACAAGACAGATTCAGGCCCTGTCTTTATATGGCCCAGGCTCTAGTGGGGGGAGAGACGTGAAAACAGCTACTGGGCAGTGTGACAAGTGCAGCTTAATAGGGGTGAAGGGCTAGAGGATCAACCTCAAGCAAGGCTTTTCCGAGGAGAGAGTGGATGAGCTGAGCCTCGAAGGATAGACAAAGAGTGAATTATGTAGTGAGAGGGAACAGCATGTGCAGTGGCTCAGAGTCTCCTTTAAGGATCTGAGAAGTCTGACCTGCTGAGCTGTGGAGTGAGGGAGAGGAGGCTAAGATCACAAGAACATGAGGAGTTGGACTTTTTCTTGCGGGCAGAGGGGAACGTTTGAAGGGAAGGGTACAGGGATAGATTTGTGGTCGGAACCATCTTTCTGGCTGCTGCACAGAAGATGGACCTAAAGGAGCAGACTGAGGCAGGGAGGCCAGAGGAGGCATCCAGGAAGGGTGAAGGGTCTTGGCCTGCACTGGACACCGGATGTGGGGGGTCTTTCATCCTTGTGTATCAGGGCTGGGCTGGTCTAAACACACATGAACAGATGGCTGGCTAGGGGCTGGAATAAGGAGTTCTGTCCTGCCCAAGCTCCCACCATCCATGGCCAGCTGCTGAGGCAAGCCTGGGAGCCCCGTAGTCACCCTTTGCTGGGCTGCCTCGGGATCAAGGGCACCTCCTCAGGCTCACATTCCCTTCCTACCCCTGTAGACTCCCCTGGCATCCCCCCCAGCGCTGGCGCCCATCAGCTGTTCCGTGGCTTCAGCTTCGTGGCCACCGGCCTGATGGAGGATGACGGCAAGACTTGGGCCACACAGACACCACTGCACTCAGTGGTACAGGTGAGGGGCCAGGAGGCTGTTGCCCAGTTGTTCTTTTCCACCTCAAAGCCACAGGCAGAATGACCGAGAACACAGGCTCTGGAGTTGGACAGGCCTGGGTTCAAACCCCGATTGCCACTGTGTAGTCATTGAGCTTCCAAAACTCCTTGTGCCTCAGTTTCCCCATTTGTAAAAACAAGGATGACAACATGGATATAAATTTTCTGGCACAGTCAGGGACGTTGTAGAGCCTGAATAAGTGCAAGGGGGTGCCCAGGCTGGTGGTGCTGGGAGGTGGCTGTGAAGTCCCCAACAGGGATGGGTAGCAGGGGGCTCCTGTCTCCTCTCACTTGTTCCCCATTTGTACACTTTCCCGGCTCCGTGGAAAATTTAGAATCGAGAGGCAAGAATGTAGACCCTGGAACTCATTGCCTGGGTTCAGAACTTCCAAGGTGAGGGACTTGATTGAGACACTTACCCTCCTGATGCCTCAGTTTCCTCATCTGTAAATGAGGATGATGATAAAAAACTTTCCCTAGGGTTGTGAGGATTATATAAGTTGATATGTGTAAAGTTAACATGACTATGTAATTTATTATCCAACTTGACATCTTTGTCCAAGACGAATGTTAAACCAGACTGGATGTGAGAACAGCAGGCATAAACCAGGGCTGTCCATGGGCCGTGTGGTCACCTGATAGAAAGTGCCTAGAATGGTATCTGCCACACGCTAAGCATTATCGAAGCATTTGCTATTATTAATGTCTTGGAACCTTGGGATACCTTATGAGGTGGGCTGTGACACCCCAGAAAGGGAAGGCAACTTGCCCAAGGCCATGGAAGTGGCAGAGCTGGGACCCAGCTCAGGGCTCCTGCGTGCCTCTCAAGCCTACCCACTTCACTACTCTCTGACAGCAGCGTGGGAGCCAGCAAGTGTGCCCATCATATAGGTCCAGGGAGGGGCAAATTCTTGCCCAGGGTCACACATCCAGCATTCTACCCCAGTTCTGGCTGCTGCCTGGTGCCATCTCCACAGAGCCCGGACCTCGGGTGCTGGGAAACCTCTGCATTCTAAAGCAGAAGGCCAGCCCATCTCTTGGTCTCCTACAGCAGCTGCATGGGAAGAACCTGGTTTTCAGCGACGGCTACATGGTAAAGGAGACGATTGGTGTGGGCTCCTACTCCGTGTGCAAGCGCTGTGTCCACAAGGCCACCAACATGGAGTATGCTGTCAAGGTGGGCCTCCAACCATGTATCTGGGCGGGGGTGGGGGGTGGGGGCGGGGAGTGGCGCGGAGGCCAATGTAGCATTTGCCCTTTGGCAAGGAGGGTTGGTGCCTGGGGCTCTGGATGGGGGAAAGGTGTGCGGCTGGACGCTAGGCCCTGCAGTGGATGCAGGAGGAAATGCTGCTACATGCACCCTTTTTCCTCAGGTCATCGACAAGAGCAAGCGGGATCCCTCGGAAGAGATTGAGATTCTTCTGCGGTATGGGCAGCACCCCAATATCATCACTCTAAAAGATGTGAGTGGGGGTCCTTGAAATGGGTGAGGACTGAGGCACTCGACTCTACGATTTGTCTCAGGTCTGCCATTCCTTTGACTTCTGATCCTCCTCTGTTCATGGGAGAGGGGGGACCCTTGGTGCCTCTGGTCTGCCTGCACCCCAGGAACCCTTCACTTCAGACTTGGGCATTGTTTGAGAGTTTCCTGTCCATCAGGAGACAAGTACCAGCATCTTCTTGTCCAGGGAGAACAGAGGCCCAAATATCTGAAGGCCCTGAGCAGAACACATGCCCCCGCTCATGTCATTCTTTCCTGGCCTGGTGAACGGTGACCAAGGGGTCCAGTCCTGGCATTGAGGGGAGGGGCCTGATGGCACAGTTTTTGGCAGGTGTACGATGATGGCAAACATGTGTACCTGGTGACAGAGCTGATGCGGGGTGGGGAGCTGCTGGACAAGATCCTACGGCAGAAATTCTTCTCCGAGCGGGAGGCCAGCTTCGTCCTGCACACCATTAGCAAAACCGTGGAGTATCTGCACTCTCAGGGGGTAAGTCTGTGGTAGGGAGCACCGAGTGGGAGGGCATACCATTAGCAGAGTACATGACCTATGGACTTGGCCCAGGCAGTGGCAGTCTTCAACAGCCAGACAGATGTGGTGGGTGAGTGGATGGATGAAAGGAAGGAAGGGAGGGAGGGAGAGACAAGGCCAAATTGTGAAAAGGAACATTTATTCAGTACCTACTATGCTCTTTCCTTTTGATTTTCACAAAACCCTATGGTGCTGTTATTGACCCACTTTACAGGTAAGAAGACTGAGGCTCAGAGATGTGAACTTACTTGCCCAAGGTCATACAGCCAGGGAAGAATGGAGCTAGTATGTCTGGCGGAAGAGTTTGGATGGGGAGTTGCAGACAGGGAATGGTTTTTTGAGTTAGGAAGCAGCAAGGTCACTATGGGGGCACTCAAGGCTTCAGGGAGGTGTATCTGGCTGTGGTTTCGGCTGCTAGGACAGAGGAAGTGATGCAGGAGGAAATGCTACTGGAAACACAGCAGGAGCTACCGAAGAGGTGGATGTCCAAATAGTAGAACTTGGCCTTTATCACTGCACAAGGCGAAGATAGAAAAGTTTCTGTAGTATATTGAAGTCAAAATAGAGTTAGCATGAGTTTCTGGAGGAGATGATGTTTTAGGTGCTTCCAGTCAGACAGTGTGGGGGTTAAGAATGCAGGCTCTGGCTCTAGCCGGTTTGGCTCAGTGGATAGAGCATTGGCCTGCGGACCAAAGGGTCCTGGGTTCGATTCTGGTCAAGGGCATGTACCTTGGTTGCAGGCTCCTCCCCAGCCTGGGCCCTAAACAGGTCAGGGCTCCTGCAGGAGGCAACCAACTGATGTGATATCTCACATCGATGTTTCTCTCTCTGTGTCTTAACCACATTGATGTTTCTCTCTCTGTGCCTTAACCTCTCTCTTCCACTCTCTCTAAAATAATCAGTGGAAAAATATCCTCGGGTAAGGATTAACAACAACAAAAAAGATTGCAGGCTCTGGAATCCAACTGGCTGTGTTCAAGTCCTGTGTGTGAGGTTGGGAAAGTCTCACCTCTCTGATCCTCTCTCACCTCTCAGCTGCAAACTTCCAATAACAAGACATCCACCCCACAGGGTGCAGGTGACATGAAGTGCACTGCACTCAAAGTACCATGGTCCAGTGCAGGCTAGTGGAAGAGGCCACATAAACATTAGGGGGAAATAGGACCAGATCGTTGCTATGCCTTTTTTAAAATTAACTTTTTATTATAGAATTTTTCAAGGCTATCCCAAGGCTATACAAAACTAGAAGAATAGATAATGAACCCCAGATACCCATCACCCAGATTCAAGAATTATCAAGATTTTTCTCGCCTCCTTCCCTTCCTTCCTATCTCCTTTCCTCCCTTCCTTCTCTCCCTTTTCTTTCTTTTGTTCTTCCTTTCTTTTTTGTTGTTACTGATATATTTTTCCCAACTCTTATTGAGGAAAAAGCTCAAACCTATAGAAAAATTAAAAAAATAGTATAATGAAAACCATTTCCCTTCTAGTTTCACCAGATCTTAACAGTTTGCTACATTTTCTTTCTCTCTCTCTCTGTCTCTATCTCTCTATATAAATGCATTTTTTTTGAAGAGTGCATTTGAAAGGAAGTTGCCAACTCTATGACACTTAACCCATAAATACCTGTAATTAAAGCCGAAACCGGTTTGGCTCAGTGGATAGAGCATCGGCCTGCGGACTGAAAGGTCCCAGGTTCGATTCCGGTCAAGGGCATGTACGTTGGTTGCGGGCACACCCCCAGTAGGAGATGTGCAGGAGGCAGCTGGTCGATGTTTCTCTCTCATCGATGTTTCTAACTCTCTATCCCTCTCTCTTCCTCTCTGTAAAAAATCAATAAAATATATTTAAAAAAAAAAATACCTGTAATTAAAGTATTCTGTGCATGAGTGTTGTCCCATGCACGAAAGGGTCGCAAATTTGATCCCATCAGGGTGCGTACGGGAGGCAACCGATTGATGTTTCTCCCTCTCTCTCTCTCTCCCTCTCCCTGGTCTCTCTGTAGAATCAATGAAAAAACACACACATATCCTTGGTTGAGGATTTTAAAAAATAAGATAAAAATAAAGCATATCACATCATCTTTGTTATGTATCTATAACTCTAAAAAAGGCAAATATTTTCTTTCACAACAGCTAACAAAATGAATGGTTGGTTACTTGTTCTCACATAGTACCCCATCAATAGATATGTGTTCCCTATTGATTGTCCTTCTAAATATATCTGTTTGTGATCGGTTTATTGGAATCAGTCTCTGCAAGATCCACACTTTTTATTCACTTATTATATCCCTTAAGCTCTTTTCTAAAACTACAATAAAATTTGCACACAGTAGATCTTTTATTTTTTTTATTTATTGATTTGAGAGAGAGAAATACCAATTTGTTGTTCCACTTATTTATGCAATCATTGGTTTATTCTTGTATGTGCCCTGACTGGGGATTGAATCCACAACTTGGTGTATTGGGGTGACACTCAGCCAACTGAGCTACCCGGCCAGGGCCTGCACACAGTAGATCTTAAGTCTACAATTTGATGAGTTTTGTTAAATGTAGGCATCCATATAACCTCCATGATAAAAACCCCCTTGCTTATGCCACTGTCTTGTTGAAGAGGTCATTCTTATGTGGAATGTGCCTATTTGCTTCCTCATGGCATCGTTTTAACTGTTTCTCTGTTGTCTGCATTTTCTATAAATTTCAAGTGCTCAAATATCTTACTTAGATTCAGCTCCAGCTTCTTTTTGGGAGCAAGGAGCTAAAACACACTTCATGGGAGGTGTAGTGTGGCATCACTTCCTGAGCAGCATGTCATGTTGCCCCCATTAGTCATTAATCATGTCAGGTGGTAACAGCCTAGGAATGGTGGACAGGTGGCGGCAGTGGGTGGGGCTGACGATAAAGATCCTCAGCAACCTCTCCCAGAATGGTTCCGTCCTTTCAGGACCTCTGCATGAATCAGTGATTAGGGTTTGCAAAAAAGGCAATGTCTGGTTCTGTCTAATGTATTAGGGCGGGTTATTTTGTAAAAAAAGAACTTTACCTCCTAACCAGAGCTTCAGTTTAGTTACCACATGTACTGTTACGGCAGTGGTTCTCAACCTTGGCTGCACATTAGAATCATCTTTTTAAAAATCCTTATTTCTGGGCCTCATCCTCCGGAAATTCTGTTTCTTTGTTACTAATGTGGCCCCACCCCATAACAAAGAAACAGAATTTCCAGAGGATGAGGCCCAGAAATCAGGATTTTAAAAAGATTCCCAGGTGATTCTAATGTGCAGCCAAGGTTGAGAACCACTGTGTTATGGTCATGCTTGAAGTGTGTGTTTTTTTTGTTTTGTTTTGTTTTTTTAAATATATTTTATTGATTTTTAATTTTTTTTAAATATATTTTTTATTGATTTTTTACAGAGGAAGGGGGAGGGATAGAGAGTTAGAAACATCGATGAGAGAGAAACATCGATCAGCTGCCTCCTGCACACTCCCCACTGGCGATGTGCCCACAACCAAGGTACATGCCCTTGACCGGAATCGAACCTGGGACCCTTCAGTCTGCAGGCCGACGCTCTATCCACTGAGCCAAACCAGTTAGGGCAGGTTTTGGTTTTTGAAATGGCCAGTTTCCACAGACTAATATTTAAATATGTCAGGTCAGACAGTAAATGTGTTTCCTTTTCCTACTTTGTTAAAGTTACCCTCAAGAAGATTTAGAAGACAGGGCCGAAGCAGTGAGTTTCCAGTGGGGCCAGAATAAGGAAGGTCTTTCAGAGGGAGAGCTGTTTCCAAAGTAGTGAGCCTCTCCACGGGCTCCAAGTACAGACCACCACTTGGCTGGCTGTGTCTCCAAAGCTTCTGGCCCTTTCCGAAAACCAGGGCAGATGCTAAGGAAATGGGAAGTTCTTGTTGAGTCTAAATATGGAGGGAGGTTCTCTTGGCTGATTACATATTGGCAGCATCTGTGGTCTAGAAGCTGGGAATCCCATACGAACCGAAGGATGGGAAGGGAGTAACCGGGAGCAGGGTCCACTGGGATCTCTTACATCTTTATTGAAATATCACATAAACACACATTATGTACTAGTCAGTACATTTTCTTCAAAAAGTGAATACATCCTTGTAACCGGTTCCCCTTCCAGTCGCTGCCCCCTCTCCAAAGATAAGCATTCTAAGCTAACTTATAGGAGCTTAGATTAGTTTTGCCCATCTTCGGAATTTTAGACAAACATGCTCTTTTATATCTTTCTGGCTTCTGCCACTCAACAATCTCTCTGAGATTCATCCACATTGTTGTGTGGCTGCAGTTTACTCATGTTGTGTAGTTTCTACTGTGTGAACAGACCACGATTTAATTGTGCAATCTGTTAGTGGCCATGGGGTTGTTATCTTTCCAGTTTTTGACTGTGACAAATACTGTTGCTGTGACATTCTAGTACTTGTCTTTTGGTGACCATCTTTTTAATCATAGCCATTCTGGTAGGTGTGGGGTAGTATCTCATAGTGGTTTTAATTTGCATTTCCCTGATAACTAGTGAAGTTGAGCACTTCTTCATGTGTTTATTGCGTTTTATGAGATGCCTGTTCAAATCTTTTTTAAAAAAAATATATTTTATTGATTTTTTACAGAGAGGAAGGGAGAGGGATAGAGAGTTAGAAACATCGATGAGAGAGAAACATCGATCAGCTGCCTCCTGCACACCTCCCACTGGGGATGTGCCCGCAACCAAGGTACATGCCCTTGACTGGAATCGAACCCGGGACCCTTCAGTCCACAGGCCGACGCTCTATCCACTGAGCCAAACCGGTTAGGGCTAAATCTTTTCTTCACCTTTAAAAATTGGGTTGTCTGCCTTTTTTATCCTCTTTTGCAAGAGTTCTTTGTTTAATACATGAATCCCCTTTAAGTCTCTAGCTTCCCTTATATTGTTTCTGTAAGGGCCCCAGCGTGCCAGGGACAGCCTGTTTGAGAACTTAGTAGAAAGTCACACTTTGGCTTCTCTGTGTAACAGATAATTTACATAAAAGAACACCACTTTTTATTTTCTGGCTAGTCACGGGCACCTAACTGAACATCCTCCAGGGATGCTGATGATAACAGAGATGCTATTGCTGCTAATGACAGCTGGCACTACATAGCACTTGCCACAGGCCAGACAGAGTTCTAAGCACTTACATACAAACTCATTTAAGTGTTCCCATGGACCTATGAAGCAGGTATTATCATTACGTCCATTTGATAAGCGAGGGTCCTGAGGCTCTGGGAGCTTAAGTAAAAGTCTCATAGCTAATCTGGCTCCAGAGTCTCTGCTCCTGTCTGTGTGGATCAAATGCTGCTGTGAATGGCACCTGTCTTTTAATTGTCCTGTCCTTCTTGTCCTGTAATTTTCAAAATAAATATATTTTTATTGATTGGAGAGAGAGAGATAGAGGAAGACAGAGGGAAAGAGAGAAACATTGATGTGAGAAACATCCATCAGCTGCCTTCCATACACGTCCCAACCAGGGATCGAACCCACAACCCAGGTATGTGCCCCGAGCGGGAATCAAACCGGCAACCTTCCAGTGCCCAGAACAACATTCAACCAACTGAGCCACTCTGACCAGGATTGTCCTCTAATTTTTAAGTGCACTTGGCAAGCAGTCACTGTATCTTAACATCAAGCATGATGGTGGGGCTCAGCCCCAGGGAGTGCTGGGGTGACTATGACAGCAGCTGCCATTTCTCAAGTTCTGTGCTGAGTATTCCTGGTGAACAACTCAAATGCTCCTTCTTGGAGCCCTGGGGGCTCGGCATTATTACCCGCCCCATTTTACAAGTGAGAAAACCAAGCGCTAGAGAGGTTAAGTGACATCCCAAGATCACCTCTGGTAAAGCCAGGATTCTCACCACGGCCTGCCTGACTCTTGACTGAAACCACAACTCTGCCTATTGACTCAGTGGCTACATTTGGCTTACAGACATTTAGTTTGGCCTACAAGATGTGGGATGTTTTTTTGTTTGGGGTTTGCTTTGGTTTGGTAATTTGGCTGCTTTTGGAGCCAGGGCCTGAGTTGTTACACGGTGACTGTCAGCTGGAGTAAGTAGCAGATGCCCCTTAGACTGGTTGACATGGCTCCCACTCAGCCTGGCTTCCCTCATTGCTTGTCCAGCCTATTGTGCTTTTCAATATAGTGAGATGTGAGACTATGCTCCCCCCCTCTCCCCACATAGGACCCGGGACAGGTATCGTAATTACTTATGGGGCTACCTGCCATGGCGAGCCAGTTCCCTGTAGGAGTTTGTTGTTTCTCTATGTTGTATTAGGGAGTAAAGATTAAAAACTTCCATATCCCTGTTTCCCAAAAGTGTCATCGGTGCTACACTAAACTAGAAAGACTGGAATTAAGGTCAGAACTGGGATCAACTCTTATCTCTGCTTCTTACTTAGACGAGCAAGTCGATTCTCCTCTCATTGCCTGGTTTCCTTCTCTGTAAAATGAGCCTACCGTCCCTGCCCTGCACACTTACCAAGCACAGTGGGCCCCACGGAGAGCATGGCTGGGAAAGTACTTTGTAAACCAGGAAGATCACTTGTCCGACAGAGTCGATGTCCGCAACCAAGCTGCACATCCCAGACATCTGGGAAGCTCGGCGGGGCCCTCTGCAGGGAGAAGAGAAGAGCCTACATTCTGAGGGCCTGGGCTTATCCCTATGATAGTGTTAGGAAGGAGAGGGCCCCAGGGGCTGGGCAGGGACTGCCCAGGAAGGGGCTCCCCATGGCCTGGATGCAGTTCATAGTGCAGCTGGGACCACTCTGCCAGTGTAGCCCTTTCCTCCTCATCTATCTGACACTTCCCCCTGTGGAGCTGGACTAGCCTGGGTCATGTCTACCCTCCAACCTGCCCACCTCGTGGCACCTGCTAGAGGGTTCAGGGCTCAACTGGGACTATAAAAGGACCATCTCATAAAGGCAGCTAATCAATGAGACGCAGTGGATCTAACCCAAAAGGTCTTACATATTTCAGAGATATGATTTGTTCATTCATTGAACAGAGTTCATTTAGCGTTTGCTCTGTGCTAGGCCCTGTGCTGGGTGCTTGAGGTGAGCAGGCGTTGCACTGACAGACAGAGCTGTTTGTGACCAAAGGAGCCCCACTGGCCCGAGCTCAGGGTGCTTGAGGGATGCAGTGGATGATGAGCCTGGAACAGGATGAGGACTTTAGCTTTATCTTGCAGGTAGCAAAGAGCCATTGAAGTTGTTTGACAATGCCTAGGGAGGTACCATTAGCTCATGGGAGGAGGAGCAGGAGGGTGAGAATGAGCTTAATCTGGGTTGGGTTGGGTGTGAGGGTCTGTGGAGTATTCAGTGGTTGCCACCTGGTAAACAGCTGTAAGATTTGCACTCAGGAAAGTTCCGGGCTAGGATCAGAGATCTGAGTTGTCAGTAATTAGGTGATAAAGGAGTGACTGAGTAGAACCATGTAGAGGGGTTGGGGAAGATGAAAAGTGGAGTGGCTCAGCCCTCTCAGGTTACAAATGAGCAAATGGGGACCAGAGGAAAGTCATTTGCGTAAGGTCTCAGTAGTAAGTGTTATTCATCCATTCATTCAACAGATATTTATTGAATACCTACTATGTGTTAGAACTTTTTAAAAGTCTGGGATATAGCAGTGAGCAAAATACTATTGGAGCTTACGTTCCTGTAGGTGGATTCCGAAAACAACTAAGTAAATATGTCAAATGGTAGTAAATGCTCTGGATGAAAGTAACGCAGAAGAAGGAAACCAGGAGCACTTCTCGGTGATGGCTATTTTATATGGAGTCGTCCAGGCCTCACTGATACAGTGACATCTGAGCTGAGACCTAAAAGAAACAGAGAATGAGCCAGGCAGATGCCCGGAGGCAGGAGTGTGCTTGGCATGTGAAAGGAAGAGCAAAGAAGCTGGTGTGGCTAGAAGACCAGAGAGTGCAAGGGATGTGGGTGACGGGTAGGGGAGAGATCAGGTAGGGCCACTTAGGCCATTGTAAGGACTTTCCTCTTGAGAGGGGAAGCCTTCAAAGGTTTCTGGCTGGGATGACATGATCTGACGTACATTTAACAGTATTCCCCTGGCTGCTGTGTTTAGAACAGACTGTAGGAGGTGAGGGTGACTCAGGAAGGCCAGTTACAAGGTGGTTGCTGTAATCCAGCGGTGGCATGACAGTGGCTGGAAGCAGAGCTCCTGGCAGAGGGGCTGAGAAGTGGTTGGGCTCTGGGTATATTTTAATGGTAGAGCCAGTGGAGCTTGCGATGGATTGATTGAGGCATATGAGAAAACGAGATTGCCTCTTCAGATTTTGACCCAAGCAATTGGAAAGATGGAGTTGCCATTAGGTAAGATTATGTGAAGGGCAGAATTGAGGGGAGAAAAAGGGAGTTGAGTGTGGATAGGTGACGTCAGAGCTGCCCTGTAATCATGGACATAGAGATTCCAGGTGGGCAGTACCAGCAGCACGAAAGGCCTCATTTCAGCCCCTTCCCCTCCTGTCAGATTCTGCTTCCCTCAGTCAGTCCCTCTCTCGGGGCCCATCTTCCGAACTCTCCCTCCCCAGCAGTGGATCTGAGCCACAGCCACCTGCCCACACTGAGAACTGACCGCCCTCTGCCCCCAGGTTGTGCATAGGGACCTCAAGCCCAGCAATATCCTCTACGTAGACGAGTCTGGGAACCCCGAGTGCCTGCGCATCTGTGACTTTGGCTTCGCCAAGCAGCTGCGGGCTGAGAATGGGCTCCTCATGACACCTTGCTACACTGCCAACTTCGTGGCGCCTGAGGTGAGTGGCTGACCTCCTCAGCTGCGAGTGAGGATGCGCAGTCTGTGGCCTTGGCCTAGGACAGTGATGGCGAACCTATGACATGTGTGTCAGAGGTGACACGCGAACTCATTTTTTGGGTTGATTTTTCTTTGTTAAATGGCATTTAAATATATAAAATAAATATAAAAAATATAAGTCTTTGTTTTACTATGGTTGCAAATATCAAAAAATTTCTATATGTGACACGGCACCAGAGTTAAGTTAGGGTTTTTCAAAATGCTGACACGCCGAGCTCAAAAGGTTCGCCATCACTGGCCTAGGACCAAGGGAGGGTCCAGCCATGGGAACCTCCCCTTTGGGGAGTAGCAGGCAAGCACTTGTCACTGCCCCTCAGACTGACCACACTCCCCTGCCCTCCTTCCTGCCAGGTGCTGAAGCGCCAGGGCTACGATGAAGGCTGTGACATCTGGAGCCTGGGCATTCTGCTGTACACCATGCTGGCGGGGTGAGTGCCCCGTTGGCCTGGCCCCAGCCCTAGAGTACAGGCTGGGGTGGTGCTTGTCTGATGGGCGAAACTCAGCCCTGCCTCAGGAAGGTCTGAAGATAGGGACGTGGCCCTAGCTTTGGACGCTTCACCTTGAGGAGAAAGATGCTGCCCTTGGGGATACCCAGTCAGAAGGGGGAGACACAGCCCTCCACCCCGAACCCCAGGATGGAGTCCAGAGGCAATACACAGACTGGGTGGGCTTTTCTCCAGATACACTCCATTCGCCAATGGACCCAGTGACACACCCGAGGAAATCCTGACCCGGATCGGCAGTGGGAAGTTCACCCTCAGTGGGGGAAACTGGGACACAGTATCAGAGACAGCCAAGGTGAGTCTGAGGCTGGACCCAGCCTATTTGGGGTGGGGAGGCAGGGACCGTCCCAGGGCTTTTCAGCAGGTCATGAGCAGGTGACCTGAAGCCTCGGTTTTCCAAGTGGAAGATTCCCAGGCAGCCTGCCTACACACACACACACAGGCAGCTTGCCTACATATACACACACACACAGGCAGCCTGCCCACACACACATACACACACACACACACACACACACACAGGCAGCCTGCCTACACATACACACACACATACAGAGGCAGCCTGCCTACACACACACCCCTTGTTTGGTTAACTGGGTAATCATTCAGTGGCTCTTCCCGTGTTCTGGACCCACAGGGGACAGAGAGCTGTGATGATACCTTATGGGAACTTGCTGTGGGGGGAGATACAGGCTTGCGTATAAGGAACAGAGATGCCAGGCAGTGGAGAGAAGTGGGTCTTCCTGGCCAGGGGTACAGGCCGTGGAGGCACGGAGCAGAGCTACTGACCATGCCAAGCAGAGAGGCCTTCTCAGAGGAGGGAACGTTTGGGCTTTCAATGTGAGCAAGTTTGCAGTTATGGCACCTGTGTGCTGGACACTGGGTTGAGCCCTTTATGAGCTGTACACCTCATATCAGCCTTATGAGGCAGGTATTGTTGTAATTCCTGTTTCTCAGAGGGGACACTGAGGCTCAGAGAGTTGAAGTAAATCGCCCAGGATACTTGAGCAGAAGAGTTACATTTTGAACCTGAGTCTGCTCAACCCCAACCTTAGGTTCTTCCCACCTTCCTGCGTGGCTTCTAGAAGATGAAAGAGAAAGGAAAGGGAAGAAGTCCCAAAGAAGGGCCTGTGCTCAGTGGGGCCCTGGAGCAGTGTGGGGAATGGATCGCAGGGAGGGGCTACTGCAGGGTTTTGGCAGGAGAGGGTGGGAAATGGTTGCCTTGCCCATTCCCCATCAGTGGGACACAGCTGTATGTGCCCCTGCCGGCCCCTCCCACCAACCCCCTTGCCCACTGTGTCCCCAGGACTTGGTGTCTAAAATGCTACACGTGGACCCCCACCAGCGCCTCACAGCTAAGCAGGTCCTGCAGCACCCATGGATCACTCAGAAGGACAAGCTTCCTCAGAGCCAGCTATCCCATCAGGACTTACAACTTGTGAAGGTATGGCCATCCCAGCTACTGGGCATCCAGGGGCCCAAGGCAAGTTTTCCTGGGCAAGCACTTGGGGTGGCAGGAGATGCCATGTCTGTCTGTCCTGGAGCCCAGGTCTAACATGCAGAGGTGTCAACAGTACATCCCAGGCCTCCAGGCCTCGGGGGGTCGCAGCCCCTTACATCTGAGGCAGGAGGCAGGACTACTGACCAAGGCTGGATTAACGGGGCTGGGCGGGCTGTGGAACACTGGGAGGAGCTGGCCTGACCCTGGAGCACATGTCCCTCCTCCCACCTGTACCTCCCCATCATCGTGAACTAACCTACTACCTTCTCTCCCAGGGAGCCATGGCAGCTACATACTCCGCACTCAACAGCTCCAAGCCCACCCCTCAGTTGAAGCCCATCGAGTCATCTATCCTGGCGCAGCGGCGGGTGAGGAAGCTGCCGTCCACCACCCTGTGAGGGGCCAGGCATCCAGGCTGCAGGGCAGTGCTAGCTCGATGGAGGGGCCTCTTTCCTGGAGAGAGCGGGCCTGAGCCACAGGGCCAGAGGCAGCAGAGCCCCGAGGGGCCCCGGAAGCAGCCAGCCCAGATCACCCCAGTGAGGGTGTGAGAAGTGCCTTCTTCCTGAGGACGGACTCTTCTCGGCTCAGGCTCTGCTGGTTGAAATCGATTCACTGTACAAACTCTTATCTTTTTTTTAAGGAAAAATGACATCAGCCACCATGGATTTTTACAAGATTCATTTGCCTTTCTGGGAGCAGAAATAGCCCCGTGCAGCCCCAGGAGGGGCACTGAGTCACACTAGGGCTCTCTGTGGCTGAGACTCCTTAGAGCAGTTTTGCAGTCCTACCCTGGGGACCCCACGATTGGCCTTCTGCAGCCATCTGCACCCACCTCCCAGGCAGCAACTTCCAGAGCCCTTGGCTGTTTCGCAGAACTTGCTCTATCCCCAGTCAGCTCCTTTTTCCATATGTTCTGCCGGGGAGTCTGGAACCACTTCCTGCTAGAGGAGAGGACCAAGGCCCCGTGGCGCCCAGTTCCAGGCACCAGCATCCACATCAGCCCCACCAGTGGGTCCCCTGCAGTTAGGGTGGCCACTCTCCGAGGAGGATCCGGAATGCACTTTTGACTGACTTCTGTTGGAGTCTGCCACAGGACAGAGCACACAGGAGGCCTGTGGGGTGGGCCAGGCGGGCAGGGGCTTTTTTTCATTTCTTCCTCAGCTGGTAACTCAGGGTTCATCTGTCCATGGCCTTTCTAATAAACTTACAGTTGAGTTGAAGCACACTTGCCTCCACTTTTCATCCCTGAATTTGCCCCCTCTCTGCTATCAGGAGGTGAGGACTTTGGCAGTGACGGATGAGTAATGGACTAGGGCTGATTAGCCCAGCTAGTTGGAGCTCAGGTCATTTGGAGAACATGTGGGAGTCCTGCCGGCCCTGCCCTCACATTCCTGCCAGGGGATTCCATTATGCTATTGATAACAGTAATGGAATTATTAGCCATGGGTTGGTGGCCAAGTGCCAGGCACTGTGCCTGGGTCTTACATGTATATCTCATTTAATCTTTTTTTTTTTAAATTAAATATGTTTTTATTGATTTCAGAGAGGAAGAGAGAGGGAGAGAGCGATAGAAACATCAATGATGAGAATCATTGATCAGCTGCCTTCTGCACGCCCCACACCGAGGACTGAATCCACAACCCGGGCATGTGCCCTTGACTGGAATTGAACTTGGGACACTTCAGTCCGCAGGCTGACACGCTATCTGCTGAGCCAAACCAGCTAGGGCTATATCTCATTTAATCTTAACCCTGTGAGGTAGATGCTATTTTTATCCCTGTTTATAGATGGAAAATCTGAGGCTCAGAGAGGGAATGACATTGCCTTACATGATAAACTTTTTCTGAGGATCTCTCTGCTCTGCTTCAGGTGCTGGTGAACCAAGTAGAAAACAAGGTCATTGTTTTTTTGGTTTTTAAAAATATTTTATTGATTTTTTACAGAGAAAAAGGGAGAGTGATAGCCAGAAACATCGATGAGAGAGATCGATCAGCTGCCTCCTGCACGCCCCCTACTGGGGACGTGCCCGCAACCAAGGTACATGCCCTTGACCGGAATCGAACCTGGGACCCTTCAGTCCGAAGGCCGAAGCTCTATCCACTGAGCCAAACCGGTCCGGCAAGGTCATTGTTTTTATGGGTCTTGCCTCTGGTGAGGAAACCTCCTAGTGAAAAATGGACAATTAATAAACCAAGGTCAACTGCTGGTAAGACATACGTAGAGTTAAATTGGGGTGATCAGGGAAGGCCTCTCGGAGGACATGACCCAGAAGCTAAGATCTGAATGATGAGAAGAGGCCAGCCAAGACCACAAGGCAGAGGGCCGAGTCAGGACAAAGGCTCCCAGGGGAAACAGGCTGGGCTTGCTCAGGAAACAGAGGAGCTGATGTGGCTGTGATGTCAGGTTCAGGAGATTGCACAAGACGAAGTTAGGAAGGAGGGCAGTCATTCTAGGCTTTTCAGACCAGGGTAAGGAGTTAGGGTTTAATTCTAATTGAGATGCAAGGCCTAAAAGAACTTAAGTAAGCAGGAGAGTGACATGATTTGATTTACATTTTTAAAAGATCACTCTAACTAATGTGTAGAGAATTTATGGGGATGAAGGCGGTGGGCAGGAAGACCAGGTCGGTGGCTACTGCAGTAGCTCAGACAGTGTTTGGAAGTCCAGCAGAGAGCACTTGCTGGCAGTTTGGGTTTAGAGCAGCGGTTCTCAACCTGTGATCGCGACCCCTTTGGCGGTTGAACGACCCTTTCACAGGGGTCGCCTAAGACCATCCTGCATATCAGATATTTACATTACGATTCATAACAGTAGAAACATTATAGTTATGAAGTAGCAACGAAAATAATTTTATGGTTGGGTCACAACATGAGGAACTGTATTTAAAGGGCCAGAAGGTTGAGAACCACTGGTTTAGAGGCTAAGAGAAAAAGGAGGTTAATGGATATCTTCTAGATTTTTTTTTTTTTAACTTCTAGATTTTTGGCTTGAGCAGGTAAGTACTGAGGGAGAAGTTGGGGAAAGCAGGTTTGAGAACTCTGTGGGAGATGTCTTTTTATTTTTTGTTAATCCTCACCCAAGGATACTTTTTCCATTGCTTTTCAGAGATAGTGGAAAAGAGGGAGGGAGGGGGGAGAGACAGAGGAGAGAAACATCAATGTGAGGGAGACACATCAATTGGTTGCATCCTGCACGCACCCTGACCAGGGTGGGGACAGAACCTGCAACCCAGGTACATGCCCTTCACCGGGAATCGAACCTGTGACCCTTCAGTGCAAGGGCTGGCGCTCTAACCATTGAACAACACTGGCCAGGACAGGAGATGCTTTTAAAAATCTAAATAGAGCTTCCAACTAAGAGTAATAAGAAGTCGGAGTTCTGGAGAGAAAGCTGGATTGGGAAGGTAAATTTAGGAATTGTTAGTTTGGAGAAACAAGAGGCTGGGCTTTTCAAAGTGTGGTCAGTGGGCCAGCAGCATTGCTATTATCTGGGGAGCTTATTAGGAATGCAGAATCTCAGCCCATTCCTCAGATCTGACGATAGGGTGGAATCTTATTTTTTCACAAATTTCGCTTTTGTTGTGCACCATAAAATTTTTGACAACTCCTGTTGTAGGACTGAGAACAAGAGAAGAAAAAGGGGAACAGTGGTTGAGTCCTGGAGCATACTAGCATTTAAAGGCAGTACCCCAGCCCTGGCTGGTGGCTCAGTGGTTAGAGCATTGCCCCATGCACTGAAGGGTCTTGGGTTCAATTCTTGGTCAAGGGCATGTACCTCGGTTGCAGATTTGATCCTTGGCCCTGGTCATGGCGCATATGGGAGGCAACCAATCAATGTGTCTCTCTAATATCAATGCTTCTCTCTCTCCCTCTCCCCCTCCCTCCCATTCTCTAAGAACCAATGGGAAAAAATATCCTCCAGTGAGGATTAACAACAAAAACGACAGCACCCCAGGTGCCCTGGCCAGGTAGCTCGGTTGGTTGGCGCATCATCCCTATACTCCAATGTTGCAGGTTCGATCCCCAGTCAGGGCACATATAAGACTCAACTAATGAATGCATAGATAAATGAAACAACAAATCCAGGCTTATCTCTCCC
Source organism: Myotis lucifugus (assembly GCF_000147115.1). NCBI lineage: Eukaryota > Metazoa > Chordata > Mammalia > Chiroptera > Vespertilionidae > Myotis > Myotis lucifugus. The sequence continues at coordinate 2,455,206 of NW_005871245.1, read as the reverse complement.
TCTCTGTCTCTGTCTCTCCATTCTTCCAAAATCAATATTAAAAATACAAAAATAAAGACAGCACTCCAGGAGGGAGAGCTAGCAGGAGACTGTGCTGTGAGAGTGGGGAACCAATCTGGGAAGATTCAAAATCTTAAGGCCCAGGTTCTTTGCTCCTGTTATTTCTCAGACTCTACTGTGCAGCTTAGAAAGCCAGGGCCTGAGAGGTGAATCTGTCCTGTTATAAGGGAAGGAGATCCTGACACTAGCGGCTCAACTTCAGAGCTACGTAGGTGTGAAGATTCTGAGCCAGTGACCCCCATGGGGTCAGGGAAAGCTGTATTGTATCCCCAGGGGCTGAACACCCACTGATATACACAGTACTGAGCCCTTGACTTGGGTGTATTATACTTCTTTGAGGCTCAGTTTACCCCTCTGTGCAGTGAAACCAACATTTCCTGTCCCACCCACCACCCAAGGTTGTCTACTCTGGACCCCAGCTGGAATCCTGAGCGTCATCCCAAACTCTTTCCGGTACTTCCCACATTCATTCTGCATCCTGGCCCCGTCAATTTTTGTCTCCTAAATATGTTTGGCACTCGTCCCCTCCTCTCCTTCCTCCTTGTCATAGTTGTTTTTTGCCACAGCCTTCTGACTCCCTCATCTTTTGGGTCCCCAACATCCTCCATGTAGAATCAAGTCTGACCCAACATGTGCCTGCAGTGGCTCCTCATTGTCTATAAGACAGAGCCCAACCATCCTAGCCTGACAATCAGTGTCCTGTGTGATCTGGCCCCTGCTGAGCCCCAGTATCAGCTCTCGTAGCTTATCTCCAAACTGCTCACAGACCTGAACTTGCCATGCTCCTCCCTGCACTGGATTCTGCTGCTGCATGCCCTGGCTAACTTCTACTCATCCTTTAGAAAAGTTCAAATGACATCTTAGGAAGCCAACCAGGACACCCCCCACAGGGTTTGGCAGCCTCCTTTGGAGTCCCCAGGCACTCTCATTCTCCATCTCTTTGTACATCACACTGTTTTAGAAACAGCTGATGATGTGTTTTCTCCCCACCAGTCTGTGAACTGGAGGCTGTGTTTCGTTCGTTTCTGGAACCCCAGCACCTAGCACCAGGCCTGGCACACAATATTTTGATCCTCAGCTAGTGCTTGTTGAATGGGGAAGAGAGAATGCAGGACCCATGGACTTGATGGTGCTGTGGGAAGCATAGACACTACACCTCAGAGTGCAGGAGCCTGGAGAGGCATCTGGGGAGTTAGGAAGGGAAGCTGGCGCTCTGAGGCGCAGAGCAATTAGTGTCTTGGCCCAGGCACCAGAGGGAGGACTCGAGAACCAGGAAACAGTGATGGGTGGAGTGGGAGTCCACAGGTGCTTTCTTAGCAACTCAACCTCAAAACCCAAATACCTACCTTCTCCGAGCCTCAGTTTCCCCATTTGCTAACTGGGATCATAACCCACACCCATCTCCTAGTGTCATCTCCCAATGAAAATCAAATGAACAAGTTTCTGAAACTAAGTGCTACTTGTACAGTTAAGCTTGTTCTAATTTTCACAAGGTCAGGGCAGTCCCTCAAGAACTCAATAGACTCCAGAAACACAGTCCCCAGCTGCCAGCATGTCAGACGGGAACTTTCCTCTCTGTGGACCAACTCCCTGGGCAAAACCCTCCAATAGAAGTAAGCCGGCTTAGGGAAACAAATTGCCAATCCAGATAGCCCCAAGTTCCAGGGTCACTGTTCCCTTTAATGCTCAAATAATCATCCCTGAGCTCCCCCGGCCCCCGAGGATGCCCCTTCCCAAGGAATATTGGCGCGTCTATTACACAAATACTATGTGGAGATGCTAGACACCGAGTGTTTTCTGTGCTTATTTCATCTGGTCCTTATGTGAGGCTTGGAGATTAAGTGTTTTGCCCAAGGACACTGCTAAATGGCAGAACAGAACTCAGAACGATGCCGAAACCGGTTTGGCTCAGTAGATAGAGCGTCGGCCTGCGGACTGAGGGGTCCCAGGTTCGATTCTGGTCAGGGGCATGTACCTGGGTTGCGGGCATATCCCCAGTAGGAGATGTGCAAGAGGCAGCTGATCGATGTTTCTCTCTCATCGATGTTTCTAACTCTATCTCTCTCCCTTCCTCTCTGTAAAAAATCAATAAAAAAATATATTAAAAAAAAAAAAAGAACTCAGAACGATACCTGTGTGATTCTGAAACTCACTCTTAACCAGGGTGCTGCCCCACCTCTCTGCTTCTGAGAATGCCCAAGGTCTACTTCAGTGTTCCACACGCCTGGCTGGTTATCACTCTTCCCCTCAGCCAGCCATGTGGTCATAAATGTTCCTATAACACTGGGGTCTGGTCTCATTTAGGGGTTACATTGTTAGAAACTTACATTTCCCAGATGGCAAACAGTGGAGAATAAGCTGGGGAAACTGGGGAGTTTCCTATGGACAGTCTCAGAAGGTAGTGAGTTCCCCATCACCTGGGCTGCACACAGAGAGAACTAATGAGATTTGTCAAGTCTTGGAGATTCCTATTCCCCGTCTGGGATTGTTTAGATGACCTTGTCAAAGACTCAGATTCTCAGTTGTCAGCACAGGCATTAAAGCCCCTCAGCGTTCCTTGCATTTTACCCATTTACATATTGTGTTTTCCAAGATGATTTCTGAGACAGGCACTCTCAGAGAAAAGCGGGTTTCCTACATATGTTAAGTATGTAAACATTTGTTTTTTGGTTAGCACATGGATTTAATTCTCTCACCCAGACCTGTAATAAAAGGCCACCATTCATTTAATGCCTATAATAGTAGGCATGCTTTATTGAGTTCCCGCTTTACATTGGGCACAATATATACATCATCCCCAATGCTCAAAGCAATCTATAGGTAGATCCTATAATTTCCATCTTATACAAGGAAATTGAGGCTAAGAGAAGAATCTTGCCTACAGGCTCCCAGCAAGGACGTGGCTGAACTAAGTTTTGAACCCGAATCTATCTGGCCCCAAAGCTCATACTATATCACCGTTATCCCACAGTGACTCATAAAACCTCACAGTCAGAAGATCAGCCCTAAAGGCGGATCTCCGCCCAGTACAGGAATCTCCCATAGATGGTTATCCGGTTTCTGCTCAAGTACTGCCTGCAACGGAGACTCCACCACATCACAAAGCAGTCCCCCGCACAGTTGGAAAGTTCCTCTGCTTTGAACTGAGGTCTTCTGAGTAGCTTCCATTTCTTGGGGGGTTCCCACTAACTCCAAAGAACTCAACAGAGAAATGACTCAACAGTAACAGGAGGGAAACCTAAATGAGCACTCCCACCAGCACTCTAATCTCCCCACCACCCCTGTGGAGGTACTGGCAGGCAGGCAAAGGTGGTAAGGCTATGCTGACAAGGGAGCAGGAGGGCCTCTTGGGCCATCCCTTTTCCCCAGAAACCTTCAGGTGGCCCCCACTATTTCTTCCGGCCTCAACTCCTGCCCAGCTTGCCTGGAAAGGCAGCAGTGAGTGGGTAGGGGGAACAGCGCTGGATGTGGAGTCAGGCATCCCAACCCCAACGCTGACCTTCTGGGTGACTTTGGGCAAGTCATTTCACTGCTTTGAGGTTTTCTCAACTGTAAAACAGGGCTACTGTGAACATTAAAGGAGAGGGTGGGTGAAGCTTCTATAGAGCTGCTCAGTTATAAGCAAACAGCAACCAGGATGTAGGAAGCTATTTAGAGTTGTGGTTAACTGCAGACTCTGGGGTTAGGCTGTCCTGGTTTTATTGTTTAACTTTTTTCTTGAAGTATAAGCAGTCCTGAGTTAGAATCCAATTTTGACCATTTGCCCGTGTGACCTTGGGTAAACCATTTAACCTCTCTGCCTCAATTTCCCCATTTTTAAAATGGGCTTAATAGTATTATCTACTCTTTGGTGAAGGTAAAACAAGGTAATGCATCAGAGCACAGTTTCTCTCTCTCTCTCTCTCTCTCTCTCTCTCTCTCTCTCTCTCTCTCCTGTTTAATAGAGGGAGCCCCCTCTCGAGAGCCTGAAGAGATGCTTAATTCACCTGAGCATCTTCACCCCATGGAGAAAGGAGGGAGCCCTCTCATAAGGACCTTCTTTTTCCCCCTCCTACTCCAGAGCCTTTTTCTGAGTTATAAGTCATGTTAATGACTCAATCTGAAACTTCTTTTTATAAGTAATTTCCTCCGTTTCTCTTCCCTCTTCTGCTCCACCCCCACCCACCAAGCTGTGGGCTGAATTGAGAAATCGAGGGGTAGATGACACATGTTTGAGCTGGGCATGAGGCCTGTTCCTGGATGAGCCTGGAGTCACTCACCCATTGCAGAATGTTCTTACCAGGCTGGATTTGGGCAGTCATTCCTGCTGTCACTATAGAGCTTTATAGTTACCAGCCCCTTTGTGTAGGATTCCAAAAGTTCCTGAAGGGAATTAAATTCTCACGTGAAGGAATAAGTTAGAGGGTTGGAATCAGAGGCATGAGATTGAAGTCAAATCTCAATACTAGCCATGACTACCTGTGTGATCTTGGGCAAGTCACTTGGCCTCTCTGAGCTTCATTTTCCTCATCTGCAAACCATCCTCAGAGGGTTATGAGAGCAAAGGCTCTAGCAGAGATTAGGTGCAGAACAAATAGTAGCTGAGTTGCAAGAATGCTTGACAGAACCTTCAGAGCTGAGTAAGGCCTCCAGAACCAGGGGATCTTAACATGGGATCCCTCCAGCCTTAGGGATGTAAACTGGTGTATACTGGTATACTGGTATAGTGTATTTTTCTGGAAATAGAGGTTATAAAGTTTTCATCATATTCTTTTTTTTAAAAAAAATACATTTTTATTGATTTCAAAGAGGAAGAGAGAGATAGAAACATCAATGATGAGAGAGAATCATTGATCAGATGCCTCCTGCACACCCCCTACTGGGGATCAAGCCCACAACCCAGGCATGTGCCCTGACAGGGAATCGAACCTTGATCTCCTGGTTCATAGGTCAATGCTCAACCACTGAGCCATGCTGGCTGGGCTATTTTTATTTTTTAAAATATATTTTTATTGATTTCAGAGAGGAAGGGAGAGAGAGATAGAAATATCAATGATAAGAGAGAATCATTGATCATCTGCCTCCTGTGTGCCTCCTACTGGGGATCGACCCCACAATCCCGGGCATATGCTCTTGACCAGAATGGAACCTGGGACCCTTCAGTCTGCAGGCTGATGCTCTATCCACTGAGCCAAACCAGCTAGGGCTAAAACTTTTACTTTACAAGTATGTAGACTAGCCTTCCTGTCTCAGCACTGTGCTGCTCATTCAGTAGACATGTATGTTCCAGGCACTGGAGATACAAAGACGAATGCTCCTTGCCCCTCCGTAGCCCTGAGCTTCAGAGAGACAAAGTGATTTCACCAAAGTCACCTACTTCTGAAGGAAGCTGGCTGTTGGGATTGGAACCCCAGATCTCTGACTGCAAAGCTGGCCACTTTATATCTCAGAGGGGCCCTCTAAGGTCCAAGCTCCCTCTGGTCAATGAAGACTAACAGGACGAGCATTCCATAAGCAAGGCCCTGAGGTCACACGGAAGGAGCCAGATTGGAGCTGCCAGCACACCAACTGGGTGTGCTGATGTCTTGCCTGCAGGTGGCAGGTCATAGTCTATGGCTGGTTCTATTCTGAGTTTACTCAGGGAGGGGGTTCCCCTTCCTAAACTCTTACACAGGCCACAGACCATGAGGGAATTCCACATGTATATTTATATTAACTATATTGAGGTTTCATTTACATACAGTAAAATGCATAGACTTTTAAGTACAATTGGATGAGTTTTGACAAACTCATACACCTGTGAAACCCATACCACTCTCAAGATATATATTTTCATTACCTAGGGAATTCCCTCATGTCCCTTTCTCAATCTCCCCCAATGTCAGAGGCAACCACTATTCACTATCCTGATTTTTGTCACCATAAATTAGTGTTGCCTGTTTTAGAAATGGTATAAATGTAATCATACAGTGTGTTCTCTTTCCTGTCTGACTTCTTTTGTTCAACATAATGTCTGTAAAGCTTCATCCATGCTATTGCATGTTCATCCTTTTTTGTTGCTGAGTAGTATTTATTGGGTAAATATGCCACAATTTGTTTAATCTATTTATCCGTTCGTTCATGGACATTTTTTCCAGTTTTGGCTAATATAAATATTCATATAGGGTCTTTGTGTAGACATATGTTTTTATTTCTCTTGGGTAAATACATGGAAGTGGCATTTCTGCATCACAGGATGGGTGTACGTTTAACTATATAAAAATTACTAAACTGTTTCCCACAGTACAGTACATGGGAGTTCCAGTTGCTTTGTATCCTTGCCAATCTCTGGTATTATTCTTTTAAACTAGTCATTCTAGTGGGTGTAAAGTGGTTTCCCTTCGTGGTTTTAATTTGCATTTCTTTAATAACTAATAATACTGAATATCTTTTCATGTGCTTATTGGCTATTCCTGTATATTCTTCTGTCTGTTCCAACCTTTTGCCCCACTTAAAAATTGGGTTATTCATCTTATAGATTGTAAAGAATTACTTGTATATTCTGGATAGAAGATCTTTGTCAGAT
>NW_005871245.1:2386808-2448502 GCF_000147115.1 Myotis lucifugus | reverse complement strand
GAGTGAGAGAGAGATGTGAGCAATGTGCCTCCCATATGCACCCCAGCTGGGGATCAAACCTGCAACTCGGATATGTGCCCTGACCAGGAGTCAAACCTGTCACCCCTTAGTGTACAGGACTACGCTCCAATGAACTGAGCCACCACTGGCCAGGTCATCCCACAGTGCCTTTTTATTGGTGGGAAATTGGTCCAACTTAAATTACACCAATGAGGTAGCAAATGCATATAGTACAATATACAATGGTATGTATTTTAATATAATATGTGATGATATACAGACATGAATACAATTTCATTTGGGAAAATTATTAAGAACATGGGGAAGTATTCATAATATAATGTCTTTTATTTTTTTATTTTTATTTTTTTAATTTTTTTTTATTCATATTTTACAGAGAGGAAGGGAGAGAGATAGAGAGTTAGAAACATCGATCAGCCGCCTCCTGCACATCTCCTACTGGGGATGTGCCCACAACCCAGGCACATGCCCTCAACCGGAATCGAACCTGGGACCTTTCAGTCCGCAGGCCGACGCTCTATCCACTGAGCCAAACCGGTTTCGGCAATATAATGTCTTTTAAAAAACAAGTGTTTAAGTAGAATATAAGATCAATTTATTTTTAAATGTTATATGTATAAAAAAACACCTAAAATGATAGAAACAAAATATGGACAATGCGTCTTTTCTTTGTGCTTTTTCAACATATGAAAAACTTTCTAAAGTGAAGCTATGAATTTAGAAAAAAAAGCCACAAACTCATATATTTTTTATTTATTTTATTTATTTATTTTAAAAATATATTTCTTTATTGATTTCAGAGAGGAAGGAAGAGGGAGAGAGAGATAGAAACATCAGTGATGAGAGAGAATCATTGATCGGCTGCCTCCTGCACGCCCCCCACTGGGGATTGAGCCCGCAACCCAGGCATGTGCCCTTGGCCAGAATTGAACCTGGGACCCTCCAGTCCGCAGGCCGACACTCTATCCACTGAGCTCATACATTTTTTAAAAACGTGTGTGTGTGTGTGTGTGTGTGTGTTTCCACAGCCCAGTCCTGCCCCAAGTATGTGTCCTAAGAATTGAAGAGGTGGGAAAATTCAGAAATAGCTGGCTGTACCCTTGACCATAGCCTTTTACAGCCACCTTCCTGCCTTCAGGATCTCAAAGGAAAGCCTTAACAAATCCCCAGGAACTTTGCAGGGATACTAGAAGTTAGAAAGTCTGAGTAGGAACAGGTGAGTATTTTGATTGCTTAAAAAGCAACGTTTTAGAAAGATGAAATTTATCTATCTAGGAGTTTGAACTTAATCCCATCAAGCAGTGGGAGCCATTGCAGGATTCTGAGCTGGGGAAGGGCTTGACCAACTTTGCATTTTAGAATGATCACTCTGGCAGGCAGTAGTATAAGCAAAGGAGTGGAGGAAGAGAAACCCAACAGGGAGATCAGATGGGAGACGATTAGGCCAAATCAAGAGCTCAAGGAAGGCACCCATACTACTTGGATTACTGAGTGGAGAGCAGTGCCGTTGAACCAAGATTAGAAATTATTATTTTGCCAAGGGTGAGGGATTGATCCCAGGCAGGAAATCAGGAATATGGATAAGATTGGAGAGAACCTGTAGACAAAATAAATTATTGATCCTAAATCATATGGATATCAGACTCTTCAAAGTATAGTAGTTTCACAGCTGTTAGGGGGTTGATCCTCGAACAACCCTGGGAGAGGAGGGAAACAATTGACAGATGAAAGGCTTGAGCCCCAGAGTGGCAAAGTTTGTTGTCCATAGTCATGCAGGATTTGCTTATTTGATGTAGTTTAGTAAAATATGGAATTAGAACCCAGGCATCTTTTAGGGAAAATAAGTTTTTCCTTCATTACCCAAATTAATATGTGCTCATTAAAGATAATTTGGAAAACACTAAAAAGTAGGAAAAAATGTTTAGTCCCTCATGGCCTCACAAAGAACTACTGGTAGCATTTTGGTGTGGCTTCCCCTCCCCACTAAAATAGTATTTTGATGTGGCTTTTTTCTGAAAAAATTTTTATTTTCTATGCTTAGATTTTAATTTGCTCTTTTAATGTGTTTTCTTTCCCCCCACTTTTTGCTCAATCCCATCCCAGCGCCCCCCCCCACACACACACACACCCACACACCAGAGCTGTCTGCCTGCTCTCTATCTATTAGTCTGTCTCAATTTTTATTTTTTGGTTAATCCTCAACCAAGGGTATTTTCCCCCATTGATTTTTAGAGAGAGTGGAAGGGAGGGGGAGAGGAGAGGCAGAGAGAGAGAAACATCAATGTGAGAAAGACACATCCATTGGCTGCCTCCCACATGTGCCCCAACCAGGGCTAGGGATTGAGTCTGCAACTGAGGTATGTGGCCCTTGACCAGAATCGAACCCTGGACCCTTCAGTCAGCAGGCCGATGCTCTATCCACTGAGCGAAACCAGCTAGGGTGAATCTGTTTTATTTTCATGTTGCATTACAAAATAAACACTTTGTGATGTAGTCTCACATTTTTAAGATAATTTGTTTAATAGCTTCAGAATATTTCACCAAGTTTTAAACATTTGCTAATTGGTAGACATTTGGGTTGCTTCTTAAAAACAATTTTTTTTCTCACCCTAGCCGGTTTGGCTCAGTGGATAGAGCATCGGCCTGCGGACCAAAGAGTCCTGGGTTTGATTCTGGTCGAGGGCACTTATTTTGGCTGCAGGCTCTTCCCTGACCTGGGCTGGTGCAGGAGGCAAGTAATCGATGTTTCTCTCTGTCTTTCCCTCTCTCTTCCACTCTCTCTAAAAATCAATGGAAAAATATTCTCAAGTGAGGATTAACAAAAAAAGAAAAAAGAAAAAAAAATTTGTTTTCAATATACAATAATTGTGATGAACATCTTTTACACACACAGCTTTCTCTTAATTTTGGATTCATCCTTTAGAACAGGTTTCCAGAGTAGAATGACTAGGTTTTAATCTGCTCATTTAATCTGTTTTCTTTTTTTTCAAGGTAAAGAACATTCTACCACTCTTTTTAAAAATATATATATATATTTTATTAATTTCAGAAAGGAAGGAAGAGGGAGAGAGAGATAGAAACATCAGTGATGAAAGAGAATCATTGATTGACTGCCTCCTGCACGCTCCCCAGTGGGGATTGAGCCTGCAACCTGGGCATGTGCCCTTGACCGGAATCGAACCTAAGACCCTTTAGTCCTCAGATCAACGCTCTATCCACTGAGCCAAACCAGCTAGGGCTCTACCACTCTTTTTTTTTTTTAATATTTTTTTTATTGATTTCAGAGAGGAAGGGAGAGACAGAAACATCAACATCAATGATGAGAGAGAATCATTGATGGGCTGCCTCCTGCACACCCCTCACCAGGTGCCCTGACTGGGAATCAAACCTGTGACCTCCTGGTTTATAGGTGGACACTCAACCACTGAGCCACTCTACCACTCTTGATACAAGATTGTCAATTGTTTTCCAAAAGGATTGTACCCACATTTTTTGGACCCTCCATCAGGGCTCTTGCTATTAATCACATTTTCTCTCCCTCACAATAATAAAAATAGAAAATGATACCCTCAAAAGAAGGAAGATTTATATATATATATTTTATTAATAAGAAGGAATATTTTACCAGTACCAAACTCTTACCTCGGCCATCCCGTTTCTCTGCTGTTGTTTCTCTTTTGAACAGCAGATGGCAGGATAATCCCACAACAGGTGGTCATGACAATTTAATTGCACTGAGGAAAAATTGCTTCTTTTCCCACATATATTTCTTTCCTGAAATAAACAGCATACAAGGCATCTGCCTCATTATTGAAAGTCAGATATGTAAGGAAGTGGATTTTAAGCAAGGAATATAAAGGTAGCGACATAAATCCTGAGCTTTAGGTTATTATAGTCCGTGCACAAACAAATTTCTCGGAAAGAAGCAAATGGAGGTTGAAAGTCGATTGTTAAAATTCCACATATTCTAGATTTCCCCAGTTAATAATCATAAAAACTTTATAGCCAGAAAGTCACAGAGGCCCTTCTGTTGTAATTGTTAGAGTTTAGAGTCAGTGGAAACACCCTTCTCACCCAGGGGATTTTAAAAGCCAACCCCACCCCCTCCCCACAGCCCTCTCCCCGAGCACTCATTTCCCATCCCTTCACAAAATTGCCAGGGTAATTGACTCTTAGATGAGATGAGTTTGACTTTCTACCCTGATTTTGTAACAGAAGTTCTTTTGGTGAGGTCCTTTGTTTGAAAATGCACAATAAAAATGGCTTTAGAATGACTTCAGAGGACTCTTTCTGGTGCCAACAACAGATTCCAAAGCCGCTATTATTCGAGATGGGTGATAGGATCCCTTGAGACTGTTTGAGTATCGGTTTTCAAAGTGCTTAGGAACCTGAAATGTCCTGTATGGTATATTTGCAGGTGCATAATTAGCCAAGTGCTCCAGGGGTTATAAAGACTGCCTTCCTGTAGTTGAAATAGACAGATTTAGCCTCTTACTGAAATTGAAGGCTGCAATGTTGATAACAAATCTGATTCTAACTCTCCCGTGTCACTGCAGCCCAAAGGTGCCTTTGTCTCCCAAGAGAAAGAGGTTGGAGGTAAGTGAATGGCCCTTAACCAGACCCATGTAGAAAACATTGCGAAGAAAAAAACTTTTGTCCTGAGAGTGTAGGTTTAGGGCTGTTGCATGTGAAGCCAATTTGCTTTGTTCATAGCCAACCTGCCTAAATGCAAGTATTGCGAGGTGACGGAGCTGTGGAGCAGCAAACTGCTTTAAAAGCAGGCTTTCAGTGGGAAACTCTAAGCATACAACGGCTTTATTTTTGTTAGACATAATTTTCCAACCTGGCTTTTTTATTGCACTAACCAAAATAAATCCGGGCAAACTTAAAAGGCTGCCTTGATGTCAGAAGAAAATGGATATTGTCTCTCCTGAACATGTCTGAGTGGTCGTACATAATCCTAGCTACATCCAGATAAGACTACACATCCTCCCATAGAAAGCTTTCCTGGATCCTAATATCACCAGGAGTATTCACTTTGGGGCTTGATGGTTCCAGGCTGTCTTACTAAACACTTCTAAAGAAGTAGTTTGCCTGTTCTTTCACTCTTCCATTTGTAGTTAATACTTGTGTGTACTTAGTGGTGTTTTGAACTCCTTTTATATCTCAAGGCCTCTGGCATTTGATAATACCTGGGCAGCAGGAGCTTTCATCACACCAAATACAGGGTGATGTTTAGTGAAGAAGGGTCCAGGAGGGAGGGAGAAAAAAAACCAACACCTATGCCCTTTCCTAAGTCTTAGAAAACCAGTGGGCTCCTTTTAAGATTAACTGTGTCTTTAAATATTAGGATCTCCAGTTGTGAAGGTATGGGTGGAACTGCTTCCATCAGACAAACCTGAGGTAGAGGATGTAGGTGTCACATTCAAATCAAAGAGGTGCCTCTCAACAGGAAAGATTTAATCAGCTCTCCTTCCCAGGATCAGCTGCCAGGTTTGAACATTTACTTGTCTGTGTTCCAGGCAGGAGACACTGCTAATTATGGGAGCAATTCCCATGGACACAGAAAAGAATTGTCTGAGCTGGGGAGTCAAAGCTCTGACCAAGAGGGAGCTGAGAAGAAAAATGCCCCCAACATTCTCAGAGAAAATTCCAGAATTGCCCAGCGTCCTGCTTTTCTGCGGGAATACCACTATAACTGGCCTTTGAAGATCTGGAAACATCCTTTCCTTTACCTTCCTAACTCATGTGTTACCCCGCCCCCCCCTATTTTTTTAGAAATGGAATTTTAAAAGTACATTCTTTTAGTTAAATATTATCTCATAAGGTTATCTTGAAAACACACACACACACACACACACACACACACAAAACAACCCAGCTTTACCAAGAGTGATTCTCAGAAATGATAGTACCTGAAAACAAGCCGACTTGGCCATCAGGCCAGCCAAAATGGCACAAACATTTGGAACCTGTTGCTTTATTCTTGGCAAAGACACCATTGAGTCCTTTCTGTTGTGTGTAAAGTAAGCTGTGGCAAAACTTACCTCTTATGTGGTACAAAATCTAGACTCACAAGGGAGCTTCTACAACATCAGTTTGAATTTATATTCTGCCCCTTCTTTCTCCATTATGCAAAGCACCTGCTCCCTGTCCTTCCCCCACTCCTCCAGCTGTCTGTCTGTCTCATTTGTGTCAATTAAGAATTCAATACTGCTTGATTTAATTGAATGACTTTCCGTGTATAGATCCCATCCACGGATAGGACACTGGCCATCTCTCCCACTGCCCAGAATAAAAACTCTAAAAAAGCCAAATGCATGCAAGGGTGCTTTAGAAAAGAGAAGAGGTCCTCGCTGGCTTTGACAGTGAACTGGAGAAGACAAGGAGGGCAAGACTGAGTTCCCAGTTAGGTATTTGCTGGCCATGCAACGGTCAGCACTGCATGAACCAAGATCATTTGGGTTGACTCCACTTAGCTAAGGCTCTTCAGAAGTAGTTCTTAGGCTTAGAAACCTAAGAACCAAGTAGAAAAAATAAACCTCTATACCATTTCCTAGTTTACAAAGTGCTTTCCCATCCTCAGAATGACTTTGTCTTTCTGTTCATTCAGTCATTGAAAAAAATAGGGTCTGTTCTTGAGTCACCTGCCTCTATTCATTGAGCACTTACTATGTGCCAGGCCATGTTCTGGGAGCTGAGAACTGTGCTCTGAGAATAGAAAATGAAGTTCCTGTCCTCTTGGAATTTACATTTTAAAAGGGAGGGGAGACAATAAACATATAAGTAAACATATAGTATACCAAATGGTAATAAGGGTTATGGAGAATCAAACAGCAAGGTTAAGGGAGATAGGAATTATGGAGTTTTTTTAGTTTATATAAGGTAGTCAAAGGACTCCCTGAGCTGACACAAAAGAATATAAGGAGCAAGTCATATAATTATGAGGGGGAGGAGCATTCCAGATAGAGGGAATAGCAAATGCAAAGGTCCTGAGACAGGAGTTTCCTTGTTGAAGGAAACCAGTTTAGCTGAATAGATTGAGCCAAGAGAGAGATGTAAGAGACAGGCCAGGGCAGTGGAAGTGCAGGGGCAGACTTTGGAAAACCTTGTAAGGCATTGTATGCTTTTATTCTGAGGGAGATGGGGAGCCACTGGAGGAATGACTTGTGTTATGTTGTGATTTATGCTTTCAAAGGTTTATTCTGGCTGCTGTGTAGAAAACAGAAGAAAGGACTACAAGGGCAAAAGCAAGGAGAACAGTTAGGAGGCAATTGCAGGAATCTAGGCAAGAAACAATGGTCAGGGTGGTGGCAATGGTGGAGGTGGCAACAGAGGTTAGAGAGATATTGAAGGTAAAGGTCCCAGAATTCGCTGCTAGACATGGGAGTATATGAGAAAGAAAGAGAAGTCAAGGATATTGTGGATGTTTGGGCCTGAGAAACTATTAGATAATCTAGTGAAATGAACAGAGGCCTTCAATCAGAGGTGAGACTAAATTTCAAATTCATGGCTTCTGGGTTGTGTAATCTTAGGCAAGTCACAGAAGCTCTCTGAGCATTGATTCCTTCATCAATAAAAAAGTGATAATGAGCCGAAACCGGTTTGGCTCAGTGGATAGAGTGTCGGCCTGCGGACTGAAAGGTCCCGGGTTCGATTCCGGTCAAGGGCATGTACCTGGGTTGCGGGCACATCTCCCAGTGGGTGGGAGATGTGCAGGAGGCAGCTGATCGATGTTTCTAACTCTATCTCTCTCCCTTCCTCTCTGTAAAAAATCAATAAAATATATTTTTAAATAAATAAAAAATAAAAAAGGAGGACACATGTGCCTCCTTAAAAAAAAAAGTGATAATGATAATATTAATACCTCTTTCACAGGTCTATGGTAAGAATTGAATGGGATGTGAAAATGCTTAGAAGAGTACCTGGCACAGAGATACTCATTAAATGTCAGTTGAATCTGGGTGCCAGTGGCTCATACTGCAAGGAACTTTATTTCCTCAGAATGGCCCTTCTTTTTTAAATATATTTTTTATTGCCCTAGCTGGTTTGGCTCAATGGATAGTGAGTCGACCTGTAGACTAAAGGGCCCCGGGTTCAATTCCAATCAAGGGCACATTCCCAGGTTACGGGTTTGATCCCCAGTAGGGGGTGTGCAGGAGGCAGCCAATCAATGATTCTCTCTCATCATTAATGTTTCTATCTCTCTTCCTCTCTGAAATCAATAAAAAAATATATATATATTTTAAAAATAATAAAATTTAAACCTTCCCCAACATTCATTTCTATTCTCTGTCTCTTCCACTATAAGGCAGAGACCACACCAAGGTGTATGTAAAATGCCTAGCACAATGCTTGGCTCATAATCGGCTCACAAATATTTGTTGAAAGGTTGAGTAACCTATAAGGCTCTTACTATATTCTGTTTTGTTTTTTTTTTAAGTAAATCTTATTCTCTCTTTTTTAAAAAAAGTAAATATTATTTTGTCTAGATTTTGCACAGCTCTGTATTACATTTCACTGCTGACTGGAAACACCTCTTTGTTGTATCAGAAAAACCCCTTACTCTTCTGTGTGTACACTTGTTGGGCTTAATGTCTCTGTATAGTACTAATACTGCTTGTTCTATTTTTTTTGTGTTCACTTCTCAAGGCTGTACTTGTTTTTAGAGGCAGGTAACAAAAGAATAAGACATAAGCTTCAATTCATCTAAGAATTATCCACCCAAATTACTTGTAGAGGCAAAGGGAGTGAGTGGGAGTGCATTCCAAAAAAGGGAAAAAGTGTCAGCACCAGCATGCAGCATGCTGTGTGTGGAATAATTAGGAAACACCCATAGTTTTTGGTGGTTGGGGCAGAAGTGGCGAAGATTAACTTGGCTACATAAGGTCTAATGAGTTGAAATGTTCCCTCCTCTTTATTTTTTGAAAGAATTCCTGTAGGATCAGTGTTACTTCTTCTTTAAAAGAATTTACAAGTGAAACCATCTGGGCCTAGAGCTTTCTTTAGGGGAGATTGTTTATAACAAATTCAATTTATTTAATAGATACAGGACAATTCAGATTTTCTATTGTGTCTTGTGTCAGTTTTACTAAGTTGTATTAAATAAAGTTTGAATGCTAAACGAAATCCTAGTTTCTTGAAATAAACTATATTTCGGGGTCATTAAAGATTTTTAGGTGAAAGAGTAACAGCACTTCAGGAACGTTAATCTGGAGAATGTACAATAAGGGTTTTGGAAAGAGGTCAGGGAAAGGGGAGAAACAGAGGTGGGAGAGGCAGATAGTAAGCTTTTACAGAAATGTGAGGAAAAAGTGACAAGGGCCCTGACTAGAGTGGAATTGGAAATAGCGAAGAACCAAATTCCAGAAATATAACCACTTCTTTATCTATATCTCCTTTTGCCTGAACTAGGGTATTGATAAATTTTAGTACTTAATGGAACATTGTGCTGCTTCTCAGCATCTACTCTGCCCAAGGTGGAAAGCATTCCTTGTACCAGAGCCCAGTGGTGGGAAGGTATAATATTTCTGCTGTGATTTAGACTTCCAGCCTTTAAGACTCAGGCCTTAGGAACTGGTGCCAGCTGTCTGTCCTTTTAGTTTTAAGTTTAACTTCACAATTAGCTTTTCCAATATACTGTTGATATTTCTCTTTTATATGACAGATGTGGTTTCACAGGGCAACTAGAGGCTGCTTAAATTCTGTAAGTAAATACAGTGGTGGAGCTGTTTCCCTAATTTGGGAACTGAACTAGCAGCTCTGACAGAGGAAAGAAATAAGATTTAGAACCCGGCTGGTGTGGCACAGTGGCTGAGCACCAACTTTTGAACCAGGAGGTCCCAGTTTGATTCCCAGTCAGGGCACATGCCCGGGTTGAGGGCTTGACCCCCAGTGTGGGATGTACAGGAGGCAGTCGATCAATGATTCTCTCATTACTGATGTTTCTATCTTTCTCTCTCTCCCTTCCTCTCTGAAATCAATAAAAAATATATATTTAAAATAATAATAAAATAAAATTTAAACCTTTACAAACATTCATTTCTATTCTCTGCTTATTTCTTCTCCACAGCATTTATCATTTAATATATTATATAATTATTTGTTTGTATTTTGCCCCTTCACCACTGCTGTCCTCCACTATAATGTAACCTCCATGAATTTTATCTGTTCACTAGAGGCCCAGTGCACAGATTCATGCACTGGTGGGGTCCTTCGGCATGGCCTGCACTCTCTCGAAATCCAGGACCCCTCAGGGGATGTCGGAGAGCCAGTTTTGGCCCAATCCCCTCAAGCCAGGCCGAGGGACCCCACCTGAGTACAAATCCGAGCACTAGGTCTCTAGTATGCATATAAAATCTTTGGTTAATCTCTTCCTACACTCTCCCCTCCCCCTTTCTCCCTGAGATTCATCAGTCTGTTCCATGTTTCCATGCCTGTGCATTGAGCGTCTGCCCCCTGGTGGTCAGTGCATGTCATAGCTAATGGTCGCTTAGGCTTTTATATTGTTGTATCTCTAGAAAGAGGCTAGTACTTGGGACATAATAGGCACTTGGTAAATATGTGTGAAACGAATAAAAGAACACATCATGGAGTTTTCTCTTTGAATTTAATAGTATAAGAATATGAAAAATCTAGCAGTGATTGGACTCTGGGTACGCAGATGTGTCTTTTAACACCAGACACAGCAGACCAATATGTCCACACTTAAATTGAAAAGGTCCTGTTCTCTCAACTCTGAGATCAATGATTGGAAATTTGTTATTGTTGTTAATCATCACCTGAGGATATTTTTGCCATTATTTTTTTATTGAGAGTGGAAGGGAGGGGGAGAGACAGAGAGAGAGAAACATTGATGTGAAAAGACACATTGATTGGTTGCCTCCTGCATGTGCCCCAAGGGGGGGGGGGCAGGGATATATCTTGCAACCAAGGTATGTGCCCTTGACTGGAATTGAACCCATGACCCTTCAGTCTGAGGGCTGATGCTCTAACTTCCGATCCAAACTGGCTAGGGCAATGATTGGAAACTTTTATGGTCACTGTTTACTTTATTGAGGATGGTAGGAGCAGAATGACATCCAGGGGGTCACCTTCTTAAGAGAATGCTCTCCCAAATCTTGGGTTCTGTCTAGTAAGGTTGGGAGTCATTAAAATAATCCTCTCCTCTCACTTACAGAGGATTCCCTCTGAAACACAAATACCCCAGGAGGGGAATCACAGCTTAATCCTTCAACATTTAACACTTGAGTTGGATTTAGGATGAGGGGTAAGGACTGGTCAGCAAGATTCATTTTACTAATTTTACAGTTGTGCCTGGGGCAGAATATGACCTTTTTTTTCACACACCAAATTCCCCTTGCCCTTAAATATCACTCTATAAATAGTATGGATTGCAACTGATCAAGGAGGATCTGTGTTTCTAATCAGCTACAATTCATTAATTCTACCAAACTGATCTCTCTGCAATTGTAATTTCAAAGAATATTTTAGGAGGAAGAGGTTTGAATTCCTAACATACCAAAGTGGCATCACAGAATGTAAGCCTCCCAATTTGTACCCTGAGGTATAGATTTGGCAGGGGGAGTGTCCATTGATTAGGTCATCATGTGATATAAATAAGTACATTGTAGTTTACACCCAAACATTTTTACTCAAGTTGAGTGATTCTTTTTTTTTTAAATATATTTTATTGATTTTTTACAGAGAGGAAGGGAGAGAGATAGAGAGTCAGAAACATCGATGAGAGAGAAACATCGATTAGCTGCCTCCTGCACATCTCCCACTGGGGATGTGCCCACAACCCAGGTACATGCCCTTGACCGGAATCGAACCCGGGACCTTTCAGGCCACAGGCCGACGCTCTATCCACTGAGCCAAACCAGCTTCGGCAAGTTGAGTGATTCTTATGCCAGGAGCTGTGAGCAGTGATTCTCCAACTTCTGTCAAGGACTGGTTACACCTGAAGCAAAAAATACAGATTCCTGGCTCCCATCTTATTATTATTAATATATTTTTACTTATTTCAGAAAGGAAGGGAGAGAGATAGAAACGTCAATGATGAGAGAGAATCATTGATCTGCTGTTTCCTGCCTGCCCCCTACTGGGGATCAAGCCTACAACCTGGGCGTGTACCCTGATGGGAACTGAATCCTGACTTCCTGGTTTATAGGTCCATGCTCAACCACTGAGCCACCCCGGTTGGGCCCTGGCTCCCATCTTAGATCTAGCAAAACAGAATCTCAGGTAGGGTACAACCTAATAATCCGTGTTTTTAAAAAGGGACCTGATGATTATCATGAATGGCCAGGATGGGAACCCCCTGGGAGAGATTCCATCATAGTATGGTATATGAACTCAGAGAAGTTCCAAGGGAACCCTGACTTTAGAAACTTTATGGTTTCATCACAGTGGTCAACATGTGGTACCCTATACAAATGTTACCAATGCAAAGACAGAAGAGGGGAAGATTGAATGGAGCAAATAAGATCTTGGTGGCCCTTAAGGTTCAAATAGGATTTGAATAAAGGAGAGAGGGCCCCGGCAGGCGTGCTCAGTGGTTGAGTGTCGACCTATGAACCAGGAGGTCACAGTTTGGTTTTCGGTCAGGGCACACGCCTGGGTTGTGGGCTCAATCCCCAGTGTGAGGTGTGCAGGATGCAGCCAATCAATGATTCTCTTCATTCATTGATGTTTCTATCTCCCTCTCCCTCTCCCTTCCTCTCTTAAATAAAAATATAATAAAAGAGAAAGGAGCACATGGGGGGAGATCAGTAGGGAAATGAACAAAAGTTTAGAGACAGGAACATAGAAGCATGTTCTCAGAATATTGAATCTGTTCAAACTAGAATGTACACTTTGATGAAGATTAAGAAATAGGGGTTGATAGGTAGGGTTGGGCCAGATTATAGACTGTCTTAGAAGTTAGGCAGAAGAGTTTAACTTGCCTGAGGTGAGAAAATAGGGAGAAAATTAAGCCATCAACTGAGTAAAATCCTGTGAGTGGCAATAAGTATATGGGTTTTGGTGCACAAATGAAGGTTAAGCCTACTCCCTCCTCTTAATTCTGAGATTCTCCAGCAAGGGAAAGCTAGCAGAGGGACCTGTGGGAAGATACCTGTGTTTTTCTTCTCACCCAACTCTCTAATACAAATCTTTTCAATCTCTGATACAAATTCCCTTTTGAAATCAGCAGAAAAGTTCCCAGGGAACCTGAAACTTGCTTTACAATTTAGAGCAATACTTACTTCTTCATCTTTTTTAAAAAAAATATATTCTATTGATTTTTTACAGAGAGGAAGGGAGAGGGATAGAGAGTTAGAAACATCAATGAGAGAGAAACATCAATCAGCTGCCTCCTGCACACTCCCCACTGGGGATGTGCCTGCAACCAAGGTACATGCCCCCGACCGGAATCGAACCTGGGACCCCTGAGTACGCAGGCCGACACTCTATCCACTGAGCCAAACCGGTTAGGGCACTTCTTCATCTTTTTAAAAAATATACATTTTTATTGATTTCAGAGAGGAAGGGGAAGGGAGAGGGAGAGAGAGAAACATCAATGATGAGAGAATGATTGATCATCTGCCTCCTGCACCCCCTGACTGGGCATCAAGCCCACAACCTGGGCATGTGCCCTGACCAGGAATCGAACTGTGACCTCCTGGTTCATAGTTCTATGCTCAACCACTTAGCCAGGCCAATGCTTACTTCTAATGCTAGAAACCCATCTGGCTTGATCTGTAACCCTAAGGTAGTTTTCTAAATCCTAAACATATATTGGAAATTTCCCATAACTCAGGAAGCAGTTTAACCTACATTGGGTCTGAATGTGTTGCTCCGAATTCTCCTGGTAAAAAGACTTGTGAATTGTGATCCTATAGAAAACCATATTGAGGACAAAAGGGCACAGAGGTATGGCATTTACCTAGGCAGGTAAGCTTTCTCCCTCTCTTCTGTTTCTTTGCTCACTACTGAACAGGAAGTTTTAGAAGCTAATGCTCCAGACAGAAAGCCAAGCTCCTGGGTGATTGAGGATTTTCTGGTTTTGAATTAAACAGAAAACTAAATTAGCAAATTAATTGTTGGATGTATTTTCCTGGGCCCTTCATCAGCTGCTGCAGGACCAGTAGCCAATCAAAGAAGGTTTTGGCTTCCCTGGAGAGGGGGCAGGGTTCAGAATCAGGTTCTGCTAGCTACCAAGTGTCAGACATGTTAATTTTAAATTACTTTTGTACAGCTTGGTGTCAAAATGATTAAAGCATGAAGAGAAAAACAGGACCAAAGGGGAGAGAAGGGAAACCATTTACCTTGCATTTGGAGCAAGGACACTTGCAATTCCATTTCAGCTGGCTTTCTCCTATAAGTTATTGAAGTTCTAAGCTTTAGGCCCATTAGTGACCAAAGATGGGAGGGTTGTGTGATGGTCATGGCTCTCCATTTCTTTGAATAATGTCACTATGTCTATATGGCAGAATCTATATCATAAACACTAATATGGCCACACTTTCTTTCCCCTTCCCCAATGAAACATAATTCTGATATTAGGCACTGTCCTAAGTATATTTTACATATAACATCTGTAATAATAATCTGTAATAATAAAAGGGTAATATGCTAATTAAACCGGGTGTCCTTCTGGACATCCTTCCAGATGACCTTCTGGACCAAGCCGGGGCTTCAAGGGAAGCCCCTGTCCTAGGTGCCAGAGGGAAGCCGGTGCCGGCAGCTGGGGGATAGAAGGCCTACTCTTGCACGAATTTCGTGCAGCGGGCTTCTAGTACCATATAATCCTCACAACAATGCAATGAGGTGGATGTTATTTCTGTCCCACAGATGTGAAAACTTTGGCTAGTAGAGGCAGAGTTGGAATTCTAGTCCCAGGTTTGTTCTATTCTACAGACTGCCTCCTCTCTTATTTTCCCTTTTGGGTTGGAAGAACCAAGCAAAATTGTTAAGACAACTTCATTGTCCCTTTTAACAGTCATGCATGCTTTCTTTTTGTTTAAAGATGCTGCTGAGGTCAGCCTTATTCCCCAGGAAAGAACTAGTTTCCCAGGTGAGCAGTTGGCTAGTTCATGGTTGGTTTGTCTTTGTCTCTGTACCCAACTTTACCCAGTTGGTTCCATGGGCTTCATGAAGACTTTTGCTTAAGATGAGCCATCTCATCTGAATATTTCATGTGAAATATAAGGCTGACCCCTCTGCTATTGCTTTTCAAATTTTAACACAAAGCTGTGCTGCTTGAGTTCTCTCAGTCTGCCAGATTTTATTGTTTATTTTCTCTACCCTTTCTATAGTCACCCCACATTATCTTACCACATTGTTTGCCTCTGGAATTGCAATATGGTACTACAATTTAATTTTTAAGATCCTAGTAGTATAGAATTCACAATATTGCTCTCTGGATGCTACTAAAGTTTTAGTGACACTAGGATATCCTAAGGGTGCCAACTGATACCCAAGCCGCTATTCAGGATAATATTGACAATGACAAAAAATGTTATCTATAAATATAAGGCTTAAATAATTTCTCACTGATAAATGTAGAAATACCAAATCTTAAAACTTCAGGATGTTATTATCAGCTGACTTTTAATGAGTGCTTGCTTTTCAACATCCTAATGAAGGTCATATTGTTTTCCCCCTTTTCACAGAGTCCAAGTGAATGAATGGCAGAACAAGGATGAAAGATACCTTAAACATTATATAGTCCATCCACCATATGCATTTTGAGTGCTTCTAGTGATGAATGTTACATTTAAGATAGTATTTCATATTTATATGACTTCTTCTATGTTCTAAGCTAAAATGTGTATCTCTGAAGCTCCTACCCTTCAGTTTTGGGGAGCCTCTCAGGACAAATCTAATTCTTTTTTTACAATAGCCTTTCAGGTATTTCAAGAAGGCCCTTAGATCACTCATGACTTCTTTAATTCTTTCTTATAAGCCAGGGTTTCAAGTCTCCTCACTATGTTGGTTGGTTGCTCTTATTTTCCTCTAAAAGTGAACATGTGTCCGGCCAGCATGGCTCAGTGCTTGAGTGTTGACCTATGAACCAGGAGGTTCTGGTTCGATTCCCGGTCAGGGCACATGCCTGGGCTGTAGGCTCAATCCCCAGTGTGGGGCGTGCAGGAGGCAGCCAATCAAAGAGTCTGTCTCATCATTGATGTTTCTCTCTCTTCCTTCCTCTCTGAAATCAATAAAAGTATATTTAAAAATAAATAAAATGAAAGTGAACATGTTACTTAGATGTGGTCTAGCAGAATGAAGTGGAGCTCTTTCTTCCCTTGTTCCAGATGCTGTAGTATTTCTATTAATCCAGCCTAAAATTGTATTTAATTAAACTAAAGCTCTGTATGGGGGGGAAACACCAACCTGATACCCCACCACCTCCCCTTGCCATGGTTTTCATGTTTAAGTTCCTTTTCTAGTTCTGTCAACACACCCACATGTTTTCCTTCATGACCTTGATCATTTTTTGTGGAGTTGTACTGACCTATGGGCACATATCTTACATTTATTTTTCTCTTGGCTTCCACCACCTTATTTCTTCCCACTTCAACTCCTGGTTTCTACCTAGTTCAATGTCAGAGAATCCAAATCTCTTTCTAATCATCTTGCTTCTTTATAATGTGAGGTAGGCATATTCTGAATCTGGAGAGGTTGGATGTGTCTGTCCTGGTTAGCATTTACAGTGCATATGCTGACAGTTTGAGGCTGGCTTCCAATAATCTAATCTGAGAATGCTTTTCCTAAGCAAATCTCAACAAATTTCACTTTACTGAAGTTCCAGAGGGAAAAAACATGGCCCAGGACTTGTTCATGTAGGGGTCATCTTAAATGTAAAAGGTGGTGAATTAATGGTGACTCTTCACTGATAACCAGCCTGGATAATAAGAAGCAAAATAGAAGCAGCCTGGGTTCAAAATCCTAGTTCTATAGGTGCCAGTCTGGGTGATCTTGTGCTAGTTACTCAACTCCTATGTTGCCTCATTTTCCTCATCTATAAAATAGTGGCAACAATTGTACCACATCTTAGGCCGGTCATGAGGAATTAATTCATATCAAGAACTTAGAATAGTGCCTGGCTCACACATAGTAAAGGACACATATTATTATTCCTGCATGTTGGAAGAGAATTTAAAGGTGAAACAGAAAAAAGATGATTTCTCTGAGGGACTTAGCTTTTCTGCCTGCATCTTACAAGCCTTAATTCATTGAGCCACAGTACTGAAGTTTTGGCTTTATAAGGAAGCAAACATTCAGGAGGCTCAAGAGTCATTTGTGAATGAATGCCCCTCAATCTGGGGCTGGTGAGAAACTGGGCAGAATTGTTATTTAAGAGGGAGAGTAAAGGTTAGAAGAATTAGAATCTATAGGGGGATGAGGTATTTTTCTCCCTATTGAGGGAAAAATAAAAAGCTTTCGGACAAAAATGAGTAAATGTGGCTCCTAGTGAGGGCTGTAGAGTTACAAATCCTATCAAAAGAACTAAGTGGTCTACAATGGCCAATCTTTTAAAAATTTCTGGATTTAAAAAAAGTGAAAACATGACTTCCTACTCCCCCCAAAAACCCCAATACCACTTTTTTAGTGTTGGCCATAAAGCAGTTTAGTACAGAATTCTACAATATGTCAAAGATTCCACATAAACTTATGTTTGGTTACGTTGTATGGTCTACAGAGTAGACTCTACACTAACAGAAGAATTTAGTTTAGGGTGTGTCAAATCGTGTTAAAATACAACACTAAATAAATGCAAAGAGCCCCAGAACAAAGAAAATAATTAAGCTGGTTTAACTGCATTCAACCCACTATGCTAAATCCCAGTAGGGGGGCTCGAATTAAACAACAAATTTGGTTTCTTGGCCTAAATCCCTTTCTTCAAAGGAGAAAATTTTCTTGTAATTCTGATGTTTGTTTTCATCTTCTTCATTTCTTCGTCCCTAGAGAAGCTGGGGTGAAAATAACCTCAATGACTGAGTTGCATTTTAGGAAGAGAGGGACTGTGAGCACTGGAATAGGGTGATTCCTTTTGCAGCTAAAGAAGTTGGACCATCCGAAGCATGGGAGGTGTGTGATTGTTTAATCCCAGAAAAAGGCCAGCCAGTGACACCCCAGATTAAAGATTTTATCGGGCAGTGAATCAAATAAGGCTGCAAGGGAGATAATGTGTTATTATAGCAGTGATGTGCCTGTTTATGGGGTCTGGCAGCAATTTGGTTGAACACCCCTCTCATTTTAAGAAATTTGTAATTTTGGCAGTAAGAATTCTTGCCTTAAAATTTGGTACAAACCCTCACTCACAGTTTAATATTGCAACATCTGGGAAATGTTGAAATGTGGCTGCTATTCTAATTGAACTTTTTCAGGCTCTTCCGATATCCCCCCACCCCTTGGACTCAGAAACAAAAAAAAAAAGTCACCAAGGTTTGCCCTGGCCGGTTTGGCTCAGGGAACAGAGCGTGGGCCTGCGGACCAAAGGGTCCGGGTTCGACTCCGGTCAAGGGCAGGAACCTGGGTTCCAGGTTCCTCCCCGGTCAGGGCCGGTGCAGGAGACAACCAATAGATCTTTCCCTCTCTCTCCCACTGTCTCTCAAGATCAATGAAAAAAAAAAAAATCCTCGGGTGAGGATTTTAAATAAAATTTAAAAAATAATAAAGTGGCAACATTGAAAAGTTCACCAAGGTTTTTTAAGCCACGAACTCGTCAGCTTACAAGCAGATGCACTGCCGTAATAAACTCTCATGACTTAAATCTGTGTACATACGGAGAGGAAAAAAGCCGTAACTTGAAAAACCCAGGCTCCTTCTGTAAGTAGCTCCTTTAAAATCCCTCTCAATCAGTATTTTAACTTCCTTTGAGTCAGCGGTACAACGTGGTGTTGCTCTAGGTCCTATCAGCCGACTGCTTCCCCCCCAATCGCTCCCCGTTGTTTTAAAGCAGAAGGGAGGTCACGGGCTGCAGTGAGTGTGGCCAACGCCGGCGGGACCCGCGCGCTCCTCTAAAGTAACTGGAAGTTTTCTGACAGGAAACTAGTCAGTTGTTCTAAGTTTCGGCTCCGTTTTCCCACGGCCCCAACGGCGGCAGCGCCCCTGACGCCCCTCTGGGGGCCGGGCTGGGGCGCGGGGCGCGGGCGGCAGGGGGCAGCAGCGGGAACCCGTTGTTCTCCAAGCGGGGGTGGGGCGGGAACCCCCCCACCCCCCGTTTCCGCACCCGTTCCCTCCCCGCGCCTCACGCCTTCCCTCCCCTCCTCACCGGGAAGAGGGCGGGGGAGCGGAGCCCTCCCCCGGGAAGGGGGGCGTGCGCCTCCCCGCTCCCCTCCCCTCCCCCGCCGGCCTCCCCTGGCTCCCCTAGGCGGGAGTTTCCAGGAAGAGCTCCGAGCGCGGCCGCACTACCGAGCGCACGGAGACGTCAAGTAGTCCCTCAGCGTGGCCTCGTCAGAGAAGCCCCGCTGTCAGGGCTGCCGGAGTTGGACTCCTGAGGAGCTCGGGCGTGGCGGCCCGGCCCGCGGAGCTCGGGGAAGAGGTGCGAGCTCCCACCCTCCCTCGGCGGGGAGAGGCGTGGGGGAGGTGAAACGAGTGCCGGCGGAGGGCTCGGGCGCGCCCGGGAGTGCAGCGCCGCGCCGCGCGGCCGAAGCGCTCACAGAGTTAAAGTGGGCGGGAAAACCCGGAGCGGACTCTTCCGGACACGCCCAGGACCTCCCGCTCCTCCTCCGTGGGGGAGGGGAACGAAAAGAGCCCGAGAGAGAAACGTGTTCCCGGTTCCTGCTTCGTAAACCCCCCCTGAAGACACAAGTGGCAACCCGCCACTTGGAGGGGCGCGCGGCGGGACGCGGTCCCAGCTGGGAGGGGAGGGCCGCCAGGCTCCGCCTCCTCGAACGTCCGCGCCGTCGGTGCTGGGTGCGTGGTCTGAAGCCCGGGCCTGGGAGCTGGAGGGGCTGGCGCGCGCATGCGTGCGGGGGGCGCGCGGGTTCCGCCCCTTCCAGAGCGCGTCCGCTTTCCCCTCCCCCATGTTCCTCCGCCGCCGCCGCCTCCGAGCCTCCCCCGCGCCCAGCCCTCTCTTTCTGAGGGGGAGGGAGCTCGTCTCGCCCATCTACTGACTAACTAACCCCTTCACCCCAGCTTCGCCCCGCCTTCCCTGAGCTTCGGAACAAACTCCGCAGTGAGAGCTCGGCTTTCACATTCCCGCCTCCGCCTCCTCTCTCCCCTCCCAACCCTAAAGCACTTCCTGCAAACTGCCCTGTTCTCGCTCCTCTCGGCGCCACCTCCCACTTCCCACTAACTAGGTGGCGGCTCTCACGTCGGCGGGGGCCGCGGGTTCTAGTCCTGGACTCTCCCCCCTGGAAGTAGTGGTCGGCTGCCCCATTTTGCGGATGGGGAAGTTAAGGTCCCGAGATCTGACGTACTTGACTCTAATGGCCCCTCGAGTGGTTCCAAGTTCGAACGCCCTGACGCTGGGAAGATGGGCCCTCGACCCCCTGAAATGTAAGCAGCCTTGCAGACCAAGTCTCCGATCTTTCTCTTGGAACCCTCAGTCCTTCAAGCCAAACCGTACCCGCCCAGTCAGCAAAAGTCACAGAAACGTGCCCTGGCCGGTCGCTCAGTGGTTAGAGCGTCGGCCTGCGGACTGAAGAGTCCCGGGTTCCATTCTGGTCAGGGCACGTGCCCAGGTTCTGGGCTCCATCCCCAGTAGGGGGCGTGTAGGAGGCGACCATCAGTGATTCTCTCACATCATTGATGTTTCTCTCCCTCTCCCTTCTTTTAAATCAATAAAAATATATTTTTAAAAAGTCACAATTTACTCCAAATAAACTACATATTGGTTACCTTAGAAGAAGGGCGGGCCTTGTGGCTCAGTTGTTTGGAGCCTGGTCCTGATACTAATTTGATCCCCAATCGGGGCAGATGCATGAATCAACCAAAGACTTGGCCAGTGTGGTTCAGTGGTTGAGCGTCCACCTATGAACTATGAGGTCATGGTTAGGTTCCGGCCAGGGCACATGCCGGGGTGGCTGGCTCCACCCCCAGTGTGGGGTGTGCAGGAGCCATCCATCAACCAGTGGTTCTCCCATCATTGATGTTTCTATCACCATCTCCCTTCCTCTCTGAAATCAATAAAAATACTTTTTAAAAAAAGAATCAACCTATGAATGCATAAGTAAGTGGGACAACAAATCGATGTTTTTCTCTCTAATCAATAAGTAAGATTTTAAAAAAAGAAGGGCCAATTGGAGATCTTAGTAAGCTTTTAGAGGTGGTACAGGTGATTTGTTCAATGTAAAGTCATTTTTTTAAAGGAAGGTTTATTTCCTTAATTTTTAATTTATTGATTTTAGAAAGGAAAAGAGAGAGAGAGAGAAACATCAATTTGTTGTTCCATGTATTTCTGCATTCATTGGTTGCTCCTTGTATGTTCCCTGACTGGGACCTAATCCTAAATTTGGTGTATCAGGAAGATGCTCTAACCAACTGAGCTTATCTGGCCGGGACCAAAGTCATTTTTTAACATGATGTATAATGTTTGCTCCTAGGTTTTGTGATTCTCTTATTCCTTTCCCATTCAAGGTTATTCTTTTGGGTTTTTTTTGTGTGTTTGCTGTTAATCCTTGCCCAAGGATATTTTTCCATTGATTTTTTTAGAGAGAGTGGAAGGAAGGGGGAGAGACAGAGAAAGAAACATTATTGGTTCCTCCTGCAGGCACCTGCAACTGAGTTACGTGCCCTTGATGGGAATCGAACCCGGGACCCTTCAGTCCATGGGTTGATGCGCTATCTACTGAGCCAAACCTGTTAGGGCGATTCTTTCCATTTTGAAAACATTTTGGCAGAATTTGTCTCCTTGATTTAAATGTACATTTATTTTAAAAGTTAACTTTGTTGATGATTGGTTATTAATTATTATTCTGAATTCCCCGGCTCCCCCCCCCCCCCCCATCCCAAAGTCAATTCTTCCCTGGGCTTCAGCTCTGATTAAAATGATCTGGAGTCTATGAGAGACTTTCAAGAGAAGCCATACAGAATCTTAAAGCACTGACTCCAAACTTTTTGTGTACTTTAAAGCTATAACTGGGAATTAAAGGAAACAGAAGACTTGTGTAATTTCATGTACATCTAGAGAGTCATTATATGAGACTCAAATGTTTTCAGAGTCTTATTCCAAGCATTGTAAATATGGATCTGTTTTGTTTTAAATGACAGTTTTATCATGATTTTCCTCTATTGCACATATTTCTAGATTATTTATTGGGCTGGTGTCTTTTAAGCATAGATGATCTGAAGAACCAGTCCAGGTTTGTTACGAGACAGTTATATGCTAAATAGACTGAGAGGGTTGCATGCTAACACTTTCTTAACATATGTTCAGTAAATGAATGCCTTCTGTGGGCATAGTACTATGTTAGGTCTTTTGTGGAATATAACGTTGGACAAGACAGGGCTATTTTTATTTTTAATTTAAAAATTTATTTTTTCATTGATTTCAGAGAGGAAGGGAGAGGGAGAGAGAGATGGAAACATCAATGATGAGAGAGAATCATTGATTGGCTACCTCTTGCATGCCCCATGCTGGCCGGGCAACAGGGCTATTTTTAAGAATCGATCTAGTAGTGGAGATAAAACTCTCCATCACAGGCTCAAATCAGTAAAAATTCATTTCCAGATTATTTTATTTCATTTTAAAAAATCCTCACCCAAGGTTATGTTTTTATTAACTTTAGAGAGGGGGGCAGGGAGAGAGAGAGAGAGAAACATCAATCGAAGGCCTCCAGTACATGCCTCAACCGGGTATTGGACCTGGAACCTTTTGGTGTCCAGGAGGACATTCCAACCAATTGAGCCACACCAGCCAGAGCTCAGATTATTTCATTTTTAAAATAACTTAAGTTATATATTATTTGCCCTGGCCAGTTTGGCTCAGTGGATAGAGTGTCGGCCTGTGGACTGAAGGGTCCCGGGTTGGATTCTGGTCAAGGGCACATGCCCAGATTGCAGGCTGGATCCCCAGTGTGGGGCATGCAGGAGGCAGCTGATCAATGATTCTCTCTCATCATTGATGTTTCTCTCTTTTCTTCTCCCTTCCTCTCTGAAGTCAATAAAAAATATTTTTTAAAAAGTTATATATTATTTGAGGTTGCCAAAAATCTTTGTCTGTTCATTATGCCGTTCTCAGGTTCTCAACATGTAGATCAAGAGATGGGAACAATGAATAGTTAAGCATCTCAACAGAAAGGAGCAGGCACAGACAGTGACTTAATGGCGATATGAGTAATGACAAGTCCAATATTGGAAAATAAGATCATAGGAGTGTCAGGAAAGAGAACTTTAAGGATGTCCAGGTCTTCAGATTTTAAACACTGAAGAAAACTGGGATAGAGTTAAGAATTATCTACTGTTTAACTTTACATGAGTGTTCAAAAACATAGCTTTTATTTCAGGAAGGATGAACTAATCTTGCATTTAAACACTTGCCTGCATGCATAGATTTGGTGAGGAGTCTTAAGGAAGATCAGTGGTAGAGAAGTAAAATCTAGTTTGCAGTGGAATTCAAACTTCCTAAAGTAGTAGGAGGGGAGAATCCTTTGATTTAATGTTAGATCAAAAACTCTTACCCACCCGCCCCCAAAGAAAATCGCTTACAGCCAAGAGATTAAACATGTATCTTAAATTTAAATACTTTTTGACCAATTTAGAAAGCATTGCATTTGATCTTTATTTTTCAAACTTACCCTTCTACAATGATTTTATAAACTTTAGCTTCATTCAGCTATTCTTAATTGTTTTTGCTTGGCTCCTTCTCCTAAAGTTCACTGCAACTTCAACATTGCTGTTATGTCCTGATCTACAAATTGTTGCCTCTCATGCGGTTGGTGCTTTAAGATAATATAACTAGGTTTTTCAGCTCAATCCTGTTTTATTTCTGACGTTTAAATCCAGAAGTTAAGTTGTAAGAACCCAACGAACATGGTCTTTCTTAAGTATAATGAAAAAAAATCACATGAGAAACTGTATTATTTAGTAAATCTAGGGATAATTTTCAGAACTCTCTTATGTGACTGTATTCACATTCATTATAGTCAAACTGCTGTGGTTTATTATCACTGAACTGGGAGAACAATGACACTATCTGATTTCTTTTTTATTTTGTATTTTACAAATACAAAAAGACGGGGGAGAGAGAAACATCAATCGGTTGCCTCCTGCAACCGATTGTGCCCTAACTTTTATGTGCCCTATGTATGTGCCCTGACTGGGAATCGAACTCGCTCCAACCAACTGAGTTATACCAGCCAAGAATATCTGATTTCTTAAGGGAAAATCATATTGCACTAAAAACTAGAAAAGTTGACACAACTCATCAGCTTTATAATAATGGAATTCAGGCCTTGTTTTCCCCTTTATTTTCAGTCTCTATGTCATATAGCATAAACAGATTCTTACATCCAAGCTGGAATTTCTAAGGCTTCTATTTCTTCAATCATTT
The DNA here is from genome assembly GCF_000147115.1 of Myotis lucifugus. Taxonomy (NCBI): domain Eukaryota; kingdom Metazoa; phylum Chordata; class Mammalia; order Chiroptera; family Vespertilionidae; genus Myotis; species Myotis lucifugus. The sequence continues at coordinate 2,423,997 of NW_005871245.1, read as the reverse complement.
TAGAATCCACAATTTGAATAGATGCCCATTAAGTCTTTTCATCACCAAGCCTTCTAAAGATGACTTTTCTGGCCATTGCCTGTAGACTCTATTCTTCGTCAGATCCTAGGTAAGTTATTCCTTTTATATGGGTTTCAGTTTCACTGGACCTATAACAGGTCCAGGCCAGTCTTCAGGGGGCTACTTCTTTGCCTTAGTGCTATAAGACCCTGGATTTTTTAAAAAATATTTTTTTATTGATTTCAGAGAGGAAGGGAGAGGAGAGGAGAGGAGAGGAGAGGAGAGGAGAGGAGAGGAGAGGAGAGGAGAGGAGAGGAGAGGAGAGGAGAGGAGAGGGAAAACAACATCAATGAAGAGAGAGAATCATTGATTGGCTGCCTCCTGCATGCCCCACACCGGGGATTGAGCCCTCAACCCAGAATGTGCCCTGACTGGGAATTGAACCGTAACCTTCTGGTTCATAGCTCAACCACTGAGCCAGGCAGGACCCTGGATTCCTAAAGCAGTTTTTTCTTTTACTCAAATTTGTGTCCTTTCAAATCTTATTTAGTTTTTATACATTGATGAGAGAACTTTTATATTGAGGGATTGAAATTTGGGGCCTGAAAAATGATGTGCTATTAAGGTAGACTTAGAGTCTTAGATAGGGGCACAAGGAGACTATATCAGGGAATATCAGTCTGGCATCCCGGATAGAAGTCACTGGGTCCATGAAGGTAGATGGGGAAAATTACATCTTTATTTTCACTAATTCATAATTAAACTTTCACACTGCCTTTTAGTATAAATATTAGTAACAAAACCACAGCAGGATTAGCAGTACCTTACTTGTGACTGTCAGAAAGCACAGATAATTTCATCACATTGCAGTTGTTGCAGACACATTGATATAGCTTGCACTCATTTCTAGATCTTGTTATTTAATGTGTTGATAAAGAAACAGATTTATTACTGTAACATAAATTTTTAATATTTTGGTAACTATTTTGGTATAATAGGTTTTCATTGTAAACCTGTGTAATATCCTCATAATTATTTTGTACATTTAAAAACATTATTCTGAGAAGAAGTCTATTGGCTTCTCCACACTGCTAAATGGGTCCATGGTATAAAAAAAATATTAAGAACCCTGCTTTAATAAAAATAAATACTATTAGTAATGGGTTATAAACCATTGAGAATAAAATAAGAATCCATGAGTCCACACTGATATAAATAAGTAGATGAATCATTATATAAATGTAGGAAAAGTGAAAGCCTTTCCTTTGATGTTTCTCTCTCATCAATGTTTCTAACTCTCTATCTCTCTCCCTTCCTCTCTGTAAAAAATCAATAAAATATATTAAAAAAAAAAGAACCCTGCTTTAATAAAAATAAATACTATTAGTAATGGGTTATAAACCATTGAGAATAAAATAAGAATCCATGAGTCCACACTGATATAAATAAGTAGATGAATCATTATATAAATGTAGGAAAAGTGAAAGCCTTTCCTTTTAGTATGATGACAACTAATGACTACAGATGGAATGATGGAGTAAGAAACTCATTTGTGGTGAGGGTATAGGAGGAATAAATGGTGATGGAAGGAGACTTGAGGTGAACACACAATACAATATACAGATGATATATTATAGAATTGTATACCTGAAACCTATATAGTTTGATTAACCAATGTCACCCCAATACATTCAATTAAAAAAAAAGAAAGAAACTCATTCATGGATGCTAAAACTGGTGGGTGCAAGTTTGCTGAGCAGCAGGATATTTACATGGTGAAGTATCTTTCCCTAAATTACTTAATACTTACAAAGGGAGAATAATGGAAGAACCTCATTAATCACCAGTTTAACCAAGTCACTGATATTGATTTTTAGAGAGAGTGGAAGGCAGGGTGGGGAGAGAGTAACATTGATGTGAAAGAGACGCATTGATTGATTGCCTCCTGCATGTGCCCCTACTGGGCCCAGGGTCAAACCTGCAACCCAACCCAGGTACGTGTCCTGGACCAGGAATCGAACCCGAGACCCTTTGGTGCACAGACTGATGCTCTAATGTTTTTACGTCATCTGACAAAATTTAATATGAACTGTGAATTACATAATACTGTACCAATATTAAATGTCCTAATTTTAGTATCTATGCTATGTGTTTACATAGAGAATGGCTTTGTTCTTTTTTTAAAAAAAATATATTTTCTTGATTTTTTTACAGAGAGGAAGGGAGAGGGATAGAGAGTTAGAAACATCGATGAGAGAGAAATATCGATCAGCTGCCTCCTGCATACCCCCTATTGGGGATGTGCCCGCAACCAAGGTACATGCCCTTGCCCGGAATCGAACCTGGGACCCTTCAGTCCCCAGGCAGACGCTCTATCCACTGAGCCAAACCGGTTAGGGCGGCTTTGTTCTTTTTTAAAAATATAATTTTATTGATTTCAGAGAGGAAGAGAGAGATAGAAACATCAATGATGAGAGAGAATCATTGATTGGCTGCCTCCTGCATGCCCCACACTGGGGATCTGCTCACAACCTGGGCATGTGCCCTTGGCCAGAATTGAAGCCGGGACCCTTCAGTCCGCAGGCTGATGCTCTACTCACTGAGCCAAATCGGCTAGGGTGGCTTTGTTCTTAATAAATAACACACTGAAGTATTTAGGAGTAAAAGAGTATGGAGACTCGAAGTCTCATGGTTCAGAAAAAAAATGCACATATTTATACCTATGTAAAGAAAGAATAATAAAGCAAATGGAGCAAAATGTAAATAATTTTGAATTCAGAAAAAGGACTTAGGGGAGACTTCCTTCTACTATGCTTGAAAATTGTTTGTAAGTTTGAAATTATATTACTTGAGATCATTTGTTCCACCTCCTTACTTTGACGAGGTGACAATTCAGATTTTGGAAGGTGAAGACTTGTTCAAGGCCACACAAGTTAGTGACAGGGTTACGGCCAAACCTTAGATCTCCAGATATAGGTCCTCAAGTAAATCCGTTGTTGTTTGTGTTTGAATGACAAAGGTTGAGCCACTCCTTTTTACTTCTCTTTTTAATGTCTTGGTTCCTTAGAGCTAGTTCCTTCTACTAGAGAACCAGAGTAACAACGGAATGCTTCTTTCAGTTCCTTCATGATTAGGCAAGGATCAATTTGAAGTTTTTGAGCTATATGGTTGGGATATCTCTTTCCTCTTGTAGGCTCAACATTTTTCTTATTGCTAGCCTCTTTCTGTACATGATTGGCTTTCTTTTATATGGTATTATTTATATTCCCTCTCCCAGAGACTAATATTGCATTATTGTTTAAACTTCTTCCCATAGGCCACTCCATTTCAAGATTTCTTCAATATTATCTAAAGAAAATTGTATGTTTTCATTTCTGTGATTCAGTTTCCTTAACTGATGGAAAATGAAGGCATAATACACTGAAAAGAAGGGAATATAGCATCTCAGAATTAGTCTTGAAATAAGGAGATTAATTACAACAATAGATGTGGGGCCGTTTAATAGTTTTACCAGTTACTGAGTAATATCAGCTTTATAAAAAGTTAAATAAAATCTATCATTTTCTATGTCAATCAGTATAAATCAGGTCATTGTCTTTGGTGTGAGATAATGGAAAATATTAATTTGAATCATGAAATTGTCATTTTTTTGGGTAACAATTGAATATCAATAATTTCATGTGGCTCAACCTAATAGAAGAAAGCATATTATTAGGTAGTAATGTATTTTCTCTTCTCTTACAGCGATGGTAGAAAAACAGAGATAATTCATGTGGTATCTGCTTTTGACTCTTCAACTTCTCAGTTTCTTTTCCTATCCTGGCTGTTCTTCTGTCCTGATACACTTTGTGAGAGTCTTTCTAGGCTTCAGATTCTTCCAATTTTCCATGTTGGTTTCTATTAGCTTCCCATGCCTGGGAGCCTTTCAGCAACTGATAGACAGTTAGAAATGGAACATCAGAGGCATTTTGTTCAATCTCCTTATACTTCAGATGAGAAAACAGAGGCTAGCATCTTTCTGTACATGATTTCTTCAATGTGAAGAAATAATTGTATTTTCTGATTTTTACTTCCTGGGGTGATACCATGGGGAAGTAGCTGGGATAATTTTATTTTAAGGTAATGAAAGATACCCTTGTACATTTGTATATCTATTGTACATTATTTTATACTTACAGGATATTTTGAAAATAATTTTTAAAAATATGTTTTTATTGATTTCATAGAGAGAGGGAGGGAAAGGGAGAGATAGAAACATCAATGAGAGAAAATCATCAATTGGCTGCCTGCTGCACGCCCCCTTACTGAAGCTTGTGCCTACAACCTGGGCGTGTGCCCTGACCAGAATTGAACTAGCAACTTCTTGGTGCACGGGATGACGCTCAACCAATTGAGCCACACCAGCCAGGCTGAAAATAATTTAAGAAAAAATAGTGGTTGATAATATTTGTCTTTACAATGAAAACTTTCATAGCCCAATGGAAACATTTGAAAGGAATCAGAATATTATTATTTTTTAATGAATGAGTGATCTTTTGTTAAGCCCCAAAGTGTAGAATCTTGAATTGCCTTTTGATTCTGTTGAAAATATGCCATATATTTTATTCCTAAAATATCGAATGGTTTATTTGAAAAAACCTTTGGGAATCGTGTTCAGGGAAGCAGAGTAAAATATAAAGAAAAAAGATTTAGCATGGGGGAAGTGGAAGATTTCAAGGTAAGGAACAAATCTTTGGGTCCGAAGAATATTGTAACAATTTTAAAAGGACAGAGCAGAGGTAATTGCTTTCTTATACTTTATGTGTTGTTAGTTTTTATCCTCACCAGAGGATATGTTCTTATTTATTTTTAGAGAAGAAGTAAGGAAGAGAGAGAGACACATTGATGTAAGAGAGAAGCATCAATTGGTTGTCTCCCAAAGGAGCCCTGAACAGGGATTATACCTGCAACCTTTTGGTGTATAGGAAGACACTCCAACCAACTGAGACACCCGGCTAGGGCATACTTTATGTATTTTTTAAAAAATATATATTTTATTGATTTTTTACAGAGAGGAAGGGAGAGGGATAGAGAGTTAGAAACATCGATGAGAGAGAAACATCGATCAGCTGCCTCCTGCACACCCCCAACTGGGGATGTGCCCGCAACCAAGGTACATGCCCTTGACTGGAATTGAACCTGGGACCCTTTGGTCCGCAGGCCGACGCTCTATCCACTGAGCCAAACCAGTCAGGGCGTATTATTTTTCTTTTTAAAAGATATATTTTTATTGATTTCAGAGAGGAAAGAAGAGGGAGAGAGAGATAGAAATATCAATGATGAGAGAGAATCATTGATCAGCTGCCTCCTGCAGGCCCACATTGGGTATTGAGCCTGCAACCCAGGCATATAACTTGACCAGGAATCAAACCATGACCTCCTGGTTCAGAGGTTGACACTCAACCACTGAGTCATGCCTGCGGAGCTTACGTCTTTTTAAGATAGTTCAGCTAGAGACTCAGTCACTAAGTAGCAAACTTGGGAGTGAATGTTTGGTGTATCAATCTGGGACCTTGAGGAGTATCTCAGGTTTTCTCTACCTTTAAATACTTAGCTGTTGATAAGAAGTTCCCTGTAAACTGCTTATTTTGTCAGTATTTGCATTTTGCTGCCCAGGAATTTGGTTTTGTGTGCTTTTCTTGCTTTGGGACAAATTGGCCTTCTATTGATAGGTGTGCTGTATGTAAGATACTATTTCAGCCTAGAATTTGGATAAGCACTGGCTGATGCATATAAGAGTCAATGAAGCCTTTACTCTTAAAAAGATCAGCGTTTGTATTTTCTTCTTTCTACCATGTAGCTCTTCTAGAAATAGTATTTGGGTTTATTTATTTATTCTTTTTTAAAATCTTCACCTAAGGATATTTTCCCATTGATTTTTAGAGAGAATGGGAGAGAAAAGGAAAGACAGAGAGAAACATCAATGTGAGAGAAACACATCGATTGGTTGCCTCCTGCACAAGCCCTGGGCCCAGGCTGGGGAGGAGCCTGCAACCAAGGTACATGCCCTTGACCAGAATCGAACCCAGGACCCTTTGGTCCGCAGGCCGATGCTCTATTCACTGACTCCTTCAGCTGGGGTAAATGGAGTTACTATCAATTATTGTAAATGGGTTTTAGAGACTTAATGATTCTGTCTTAGTAAAGTAACAACCTTTAATTCTCTAATTTTATCAACTATAAATTGCAGTTTTCTCCAGCTATCAATTGTTCCTATATGATAGCTAGAGCTGAAAAGATGTGGTATTTATTTCAGGGTACATTTACAATTATGTAGTGAAACTGAGATGTGACAAGTGCATCACCAACTACCTTGTTAAAGGAATCAGTTGCTCATTAGTCATGCCTCTATTCTGCAAGTATTTCCTACAAATACCGCAGGCAATACGTTTTTACGTGTGTCACTTTAACTTATTTTACTAATAGTTATTTTCTTTCATTTGTTGAATTTGCTCCAGGATTCCAGAAAAAAATTAAAAAGAGCCTTAAAGATAAAGTTTAAAGAATGATTTACCAAACCTGAGACCGTGTGTTTCCAGAATGGCGGCAGCGATGGATGTGGATACCCTGAGCGGCACCAACAGCGGCGCGGGCAAGAAGCGCTTTGAAGTGGAAAAGTGGACAGCAGTAGCCCTCTGGGCCTGGGACACTGAGGTTGATAACTGTGCCATCTGCAGGAACCACATTATGGATCTTTGCATAGAATGTCAGGCGAACCAGGCATCTGCCACTTCTGAAGAGTGCCCCTTTGCGTGGGGAGTCTGTAATCATGCTTTTCACTTCCACTGCATCTCTCGCTGGCTCAAAACACGGCACGTGTGTCCGCTGGACAACAGAGAGTGGGAATTCCAAAAGTATGGGCACTAGAAAAAGAATATTCTCTATCAAGCTCAACTGTTTTGTTATTCATTTAATGACTTGCCCTCCTGTTACTTAATTGTAAGTTAGATAGAACTGGGTCTTTTCCGCTCTGTCTTTTCAGTTTGCTACTCCTGCAGTCCTATTGTGTTCCGTGTCAAATAAAATCCAGTTGGGTTCTAAAAAAAAAAAAAGACCTAACCTGGCTAGAGAACCTGGCTAGGCTGCTGATCAACTGGAAAAAAGAAAAAAAAAAAAAGAATGATTTACCATTAATGACTAGCCTTTCTAATTTCTTCTTGACTACAGAGCTTAGCTGATAAACTTGACTTGGTCAAGAAGCTACCAAGATCTATTCTACTTGTTCAGGGTTTACCAGTTGCTTTAAATGTCTCTCAAATGCCCTAACCTTCATGCAAACTTCCTAAAAAGTGGGCCAAGATGGTCTTAATCTCTTCTAGCCATCCATTAACACACTATACATACCAGTGTTTCTGAAGCCAGCAGGATTCCTTAAGATACTACCAGGTGTTCAGGGTGAAATAAATTTGGGAAACACTGGATATTATATTCCTCTCGGATATATTCATAATTCATGTTATGGATATAATATGAGTGAGTATATTAAAGTCTCTGAGGTCTCCAATAAAAGAAATCTGCTTAATTTTCTTTAGCCTAGCATATTTAGTAAATACCTTCTAAATTGCAAGTTGTAATTCAGATGTCACTTTCTACATGAAACCTTTCATGATTTCTACAGACAGTATCCAATGTGTTCACCATTGAATTCACATAGCTCAGAGTTACATTATAAAGTGCTATAAAAATTTAGTTTTTATTAATATTCTGATGTAATCTTTTGATTGTAAGCAACAGGAAACTTACCTCAAACTGGTTTAAGCAATTAAGGGAATTTACTAGTCATCAACTGAAAATTTAGGTGAAGTTTGGTCCTCATTGTTGAGGCTCAGTGATGTTTCCGAAGAGCTGGTTTCTTCTAAAATAGTTGATTTTATACAGTTTGCTCCTTGGTCTCAATATGGCTGTAACAGTTTCTAGGAAAGCTACATGTGCTTCCCTCATCTCTAGTAGGAAGAGAACATCTTTCAAGGAAGCTACTTCAGAACAACAAAGAAGCATCTTTTCCAGAAGCCTAGCAAAGGTCATTTCATATCTCATTGGCCTGAATTAAGGTCACTTGCCCATGGCTAAACTAATCAATATTCATGGAGGTAGGATATGCTGATCTTAACCTAAATAGGGTCTACCCTGGATTTGGTGTGAAGTCAGCTTTCTTGGAAGTGTCCTTATAAGAGAATATAGGTATTTCCCTGACGGGTGTAGCTCAGTTGGTTGGGCATTGTCCAGTGCACCAGAAGGTTGCCGGTTCAATTTTAGGGCACATGCCTGGGTTGCAGGCTCGATCTCTGGTAGGGGGTGTGCAGGAGACAGCTGATTGGTGTTTCCCTCTTACATTGATGTTTCTCTTTTTCTCTCCCTCTCCCTCTCTCTCTAAAAATCAATTAAAAATATTTAGAATAAAAGAGAATATGGGTATTGTTACTAAGAAGAAGGAGGAATAGATGCTGGGCAACCAAAACAAATAAAAATCCACTATATGATGCTTACCACATTCTATTACTTCTGTGTTAATGCATAATTAGTACATTAATTAGTCATTCTGTATTAATTAACTTTGTTTACACAAAAACTTGTAATGAATGTTTGTGGCATCAATATTCATAATAGCAAAAAGTGTCTGAACTGATGATAGATAAACAAAATATGGTATATCCATACAATGGAATATTATTCAGAAATAAAAAGGAATAAAGTACTGAAGTACTGATAGTTGCTATAACATGGATGAAACTTGAAAGCATTATGCTGTGTGTAAGAAGCCAGTCACAAAAGGCCACATATTGTATGATTCCATGTATATGAAATGTCCTAAGTAAATCCATAGAGACAGAAAGTAGGTTAGTGGTCACCAGAGGCTAGGGGGAGGGAAAAATGGAGCATCGTTGCTAACAGATACTAGGTTTCTTTTGGAAGGTGATGATGAAAATGTTCTGGAATTAGATAGTGGTTATGCTCGCACAACTTGGTGAATATACTCAAAACTACCAAATTGTACACTTTAAATTTAAAAGGTAAAACTTGCCCAGCCAGTGTGGCTCAGGGGTTGAGCACTGACCCATGAACACAGAGGTCACTGGCTCAACTCCCAGTCAGGACACATACCTGGGTTGGGGACGTGCAGGAGGCAGCTGATCAATGATTTTCTCTCATCATTGATGTTTCTACTGCTCTCTCCTTCTCCCTTCCTCTCTGAAATCAGTAAAAAAAAAATAAAATAAAATAAAAATGTATAAAATAATAAAATTGTTTTTTAAAAAAAGAAAAAAAGTTGGGGTTCAGAACCCATAAAGAGTGATGACCCTGATATATTACCCTCTGCACTTTAGATGTAAGGGAGCACTAGAATTAAACTAAACCTCATACAGACTGTAGGCTGACTTTATATCATCTAAGTGGCCTAGAAAAATCTCAGGGCCTGAACTTGTACTAAATTGGCTTTAATTGCTCATGGCAAGAACAAATGAAAATCCTCTGTGAAGAAAAATATTCTGGGCCTCAAGTTATTTAGATAAAATTTTTTTCAAGTACAGTGTCCCACACAAAAATAACCAGGCACCTGAGGAGACAAGACACCATGAGTAAGGAGGAGAAATAACAGATAATAGAAACAGATCCACAAGGATTCTGTATGCTGCAATCATTCGACACAGACTGTAAAACAATTCTGTGTACTATGTTCAAGGCAATAAAAGCCAAACTTGAAAACCTTGGTAGAGAACTAGAAACTATAAAAAGTGACATAAAAAACAACATCACAGATTTGTAAATGAACAAAATGGAAACTCTAGCCTGAGACTGTGGTGAACACTGAAATTTGTAAGGTCAGAGAGACTCAAATCTGGTGACCTTGTTGATCTATATGCAAGTCCAGGAAGAAATGCAGACAGAAACAGAGATGAGAAAGCATGTGACTCCAGGAAGAGAAAGATGCAGAGAGAGTAGCTATCTAAGTATTTTTCAGTTCAGCCTCTTCTCACTACAAATGATGCCATAATAAATATCTTTGTACACATATGCTTATATACTAGTATTTTTATTTCTGTATAAAAGATCCCATATACTATATTAAAATGTGAAAGATACTGCCACATTACTTTCCAAAAATGTTATAGCAGTTCTCATTTCCCCCAGTAACGTATGAGAGTTCTCATCTCCCCACGTTATCAATGTTTTGATATATTTAAAAATGGTATCTTGAAAAGTCTATATTGCATAAAAACAAACATGACCAATAGAATAAAAGAGAGAATCCAGAAATAAACCCTTGTATATGTGGTCAAATGATTTTATTTTATTTTATTTATTTATTTATTTATTTATTTATTTATTTATTTAAATATATTTTATTGATTTTTTACAGAGAGGAAGGGAGAGAGATAGGGAGTTAGAAACATCGATGAGAGAGAAACATCAATCAGCTGCCTCCTGCACATCTCCTACTGGGGATGTGTCCGCAACCCAGGTACATGCCCTTGACCGGAATCGAACCTGGGACCTTTCAGTCTGCAGGCCGTCGCTCTATCCACTGAGCCAAACCGGTTTCGGCATATGATTTTAAATAAGCATGTCAAAAACATTTCAATGGGAAAGGATATGCTTTTTAACAAATAGTATTGGGAAAACTGAATATCCATGTGCCGGGGCTCTTCATATCATATACAAAAATTAACTGAAAATGGGTCAAAGACCTGAATATAAGAACTAAAACCATAAAACTCTTAGAAGAAAAAAAATAGTGGAAAAAAGTAATGTCATTGGCTTTGACAATGATATTGATATGACACCAAAAGCTCAGGCAACAAAAGAAAAAACAGATTAATTGAACTTCATCAAAATTAAAAACTTTTGTGCATCCAAGAACACTATCAACAGAAAAAAAGGCAACCTACAGATGGGAGAAAATATTTGCAAAAAAGAAAAAAGAATTTGCAAATCATCCTATATAATAAAAGGCTAACAGGAGTTCAACCGATCGGGAGTTTGACCGCTTGCTATGACGTGCACTGACCACCATGGGGTGGCACAGAACAAAGGAAGGCCCTGGCCGGCAGCTGGGGAAGGAAGGCCCCCATTGGCCCTGATCACCAACCAGGCCTAGAGACCCTACCCGTGCATGAATTTTGTGCACAGGGCCTCTAGTATTATCTGATAAGAGATTAAAATCTAGAACACATAAAGAAGTCCTACAATTCAACAAGGGCAAAAAAATAAACAATCTAATTAAAAATGGGTAAAGGATTTGAATAGACATTTCTCCAAAGAAGATATATAAATGATTAGTAAGAACATGAATGATGCTCAGCATAACTGTTCATTAGGAAGATGCAAACCAAAGCCACAATGAGATGTCATTTCACATCCACTAGGATAGCTATGATGAAAAAGGCAGAGATTAACAAGTGTTGGTGAGAATGTGGAAAATTGAAACTCTCATATATAGCTGGTGGGAATGTAAAATGGAGCAATATTTTAGAAAACAGTTTAGTGGTTCCTCAAAAAATTAAACATAGAATTACCATTTGATTCAGCAATTGTGAATATTATATTTCAAAAGAATTGAAGACAGAAACCCAAGCAGATATTTGTATACCAGTGTTCATGGCAGCAACACTCACAATAGCCAAAAGATGGAAGCACCCATGTGTCTACTGACAGATGAGTGGATAAACAATATGTGGTAGTATACACATACAATGGAATATTATTCATCCTTAAAAAGTGAACTACTGACACATACAACATGATGAACCTTGAAAACATTATTGTTGGAGTCCAGCCCCAGCAGGTCCAAGGGTTCCCAAAGGTGTGGACAGAGTTGGCGAAGAAGGAATGACATGGAGACAGCGTTCAGTTGATCAGCAGCCTAGCCAGGTTCTCTAGCCAGGTTCTAGCCAGGATCTCCAGCCAGGTTCTGTGTTTATTCTCCTGTTACATCTGTATTTATACCAGATGATTTTAATCCTATTCATTCTATTCCAAAGGTTAGGGCATTTCTTATCTCCATTCCAAGGTTACTCTATTGTTCTATTAAGCTACAAGGAAGTAACTGAAGGAGATTATCCTAAGTAAAGATTATGTAGCTTAAGCGTGATTGTTCGTAGTTAAAGTGATTAATTACCCCCCTTGCACTTAGTTAAGGGGTTTTATTCCCTCCCTAACTCCAGGGAAAAATCCCCACCTGGGGAAACAACCTTTCTTGGGGAGGTGGGCCTGTTTAAAACACATAGCGCTAAGAGGGGGAGCAAACATATGTATACGCCAGATCCCTTGAAACATAAGCTGTGCAGATGTTTCTTCCCTGCAGCAACTGTGTCAAGCAGCAAGGGTGGACCGGCTTCTGGCACATTATGCTAAGTGAAATAATAAGATATATGCAGAAGGACAAATATTATATGATTCCACTGGTATGAGGTACCTAGAAGAGTCAAATTCATGGAGCAGAAGATAGAATAATGGCTACCAGGGCTGGGGGTGGAGAGGATGGGTAGTTGCACTTAATGGGTTCAGAGTTTCAATTTGGGATGATGACATAGTTCTGGAGGTGGATATTAGTAATGTTTGCACAACAATGTGAATGCACTTGTACTTAATGCCACTGAACTATACACTTAAAAGTGGCTAAAATGATAAATTTTATGTTATGTATATTTTACTACAGTTAAAATATTTTGTATGTCCCTGACTACTAGTGAAGTTAAGCACCTTCTGTCTTTTTGGACATTTATATTTCATCATTTATAAATTTCCTGTTCTTATCCTTTGCCCATTGTTTCCCTAGCTGGGTTGTTTATCCTTTTGTTAATTTATATGTGTGGGTGTTTTTTTTATGTTAAAGGTATTAGCCTTTTGTATACAAGGGCTTTTTCTTTCATTTGATTTAGTTAATAGTGTCTTTTAACATTTAAAAAATTCACAAATTAGCTGCCAAGGGCCCACTACTATTATCACGTGAATTTAGTGTGGTGAGAGATAAAGAAATCAGTTCACAGAAAATAGGATGCTGGATAGAAAACCTACTGAGTACCTACTAAATGAGATTTTGTGAAGATGTAGCCTCTCCAGGAAAGAAATGCAAGAAAATGACAGGAGACACTGGATATTGGTGCTATTAGCTGAATCATGGTTTACTTGTCATGATTTACTCATTAATTTCTCCAATAACTTATTTACTCATTCAACAAATGTTAATTAAGCAGTATACCAAGCACTGCAATATAACAGAATACAAACATAACTAAGATATGGGTACTGCTTTTTGCCACATGAATTTGACTGTTCTAGGGGATAGAGAGACCAAGATGGCAGCGTAGGTAAACACCGGAGACCGCTGCCGCAAACAACCATTTCAAAAATACAACTAAAAGACGGAACGGACATCACCCAGAACCACAGGAAGGCTGGCTGAAGAGAGACTCTACAACTAGAAGGAAAGAGAACAGCAAACCGAGGCTCAGAGGAGGCGCAGTGTGGAAAATACAAAGGTACCGAGGTGCGCGCGAAAGCGGGCTGGTGGCTGAGGGCGCGGTTGTCGTTTTCGGTCGGGAGTGAGTCTCAGACTCTGGGCTCCAGATCCGGGCGAGTCTCTAGGGACCCAGACTCAAATGGGAGAAGCGGGATTATCCGGCATCAGTTGGAACCTGAGGGCAGCTTTCTCTCCGAGGTTTGCAGCGGCTGCCGGGGTTCTGAGAAGCAGAGCCTCTGGGAACGGGACTGAGAGCGGCCATAACTGCTCCCTCCGCCCGCCCTGTTGATCCCGCCCCACCCAAACCTTGCGCACAGCCATTTGCCGATCGCCTCAGGCAAAGGCTGGATTAGCGCCTCCCCAGAAGACAGACGTTTTCCACACAGCTGATTCCTACAGCCAGTCGGACTGGCGGTCAAATCCCTCTAGTGTTAACTACAACAATTAAGGCTTGGCTAGAACAAGACTGCGCACAAAGACCACAAAGGGGTGCACCAAGAAAGCATAAAAGATGCGGAGACAAAAAAACATGACAGAAATGGAGGATATGGAGCTAAGAATCGCAATTTTGAGGGCTTGCTATAAACTTGAGCAGAGCCTCACGAAAACTAATGAGAAACTAATGAGACCCTCGAAGAAATTAGAAAGTAAGCATACACGGACTGAAATAAAGAATATTATACCCAATAGCAGACCAGAGGAGCACAAGAATCAAACCAAAGATTCGACAAAAAACACTCAACTGGAAAAGCAAAATGAAAAAAGAATCCGAAAGTGTGAAGATAGTGTAAGGAGCCTCTGGGACAGCTTCAAGCGCACTAATATCAGAATAATAGGGGTGCCAGAAGATGAGAGACAGCAAGATATTGAAAACCTATTTGAAGAAATAATGGCAGAAAACTTCCCCCACCTGGTGAAAGAAATGGACTTACAGGTCCAAGAAGCGAAGAGAACCCCAAACAAAAGGAATCCAAAGAGGACCACACCAAGACACATCATAATTAAAATGCCAAGAGCAAAAGACAAAGAGAGAATCTTAAAAGCAGCAAGAGAAAGAGACTCAATTACCTACAAGGGAATACCCATACGACTGTCAGCTGATTTCTCAACAGAAACTTTGCAGGCCAGAAGGGAATGGCAAGAAATATTCAAAGTACTGAATACCAAGAACCTACAACCAAGATTACTTTATCCAGCAAAGCTATCATTCAGAATTGAAGGTCAGATAAAGAGCTTCACAGATAAGGAAAAGCTAAAGGAGTTCATCACCACTAAACCAGTATTATACAAAATGCTGAAAGGTTTCCTTTAAGAAGAGGAAGAAGAAAAAGGTAAAGATACAAATTGTGAACAACAAACATGCATCTATCAACAAGTGAATCTAAGAATCAAGTGAATAAATAATCTGATGTACAGAATGAACTGGTGATTACAATGAATCAGGGACATAGAAGGGGAATGGACTGACTATTCTTGGGGGGGGGGAAGGGGAATGGGAGATGCGGGAAGAGAATGGACAAAAATCGTGCACCTATGGATGAGGACAGTGGGTGGGGAGTGACGGCGGAGGGTGGGGTGGGAACTGGGAGAAGGGGAGTTATGGGAAAAAAAGAGGAACAAATGTAATCAGAACAATAAAGATTTAATTTAAAAAAAAAAGAATTTGACTGTTCTAGGTACCTCATATCAGTGGAATCATATAATATTTGTCCTTTTGCATCTGTCTTATTTCACTTAGCATAATGTTTTCAAGGTTCGTGTTGCATGTGTCAATACTTCACTTTTTAAAAATATATATTTTTATTGATTTCAGAGAGGAAGGGAAATAGAAACATCAATGATGACAGAGAATCATCAATCGGCTGCCTCCTGCAAGCCCCACACTGGGGACTGAGCCCGCAACCCAGGCATGTGCCCTGACCAGGAATCGAACCATGACCTTCTGGTTTATAGGTGGATGCTCAACCACTGAGCCACACTGGCCAAGAAGTACTTCACTTTTTAAGGATGAATAATATTCCATTGTATGTGTATACTACTACATTTTGTTTACAATGTAGTAGTATTGTAGTTTTGTATTCTATAAATAATCCTATCTAATAAAAGGGAATATGCTAATTGACTCTCACACTGTCACGAAGATGGCGGCCCCCACAGCCAATAAGGAGGGAATATGCTAATTGACTGCCCCGTCCTCAAAGATGGCGGCACCCACAGCCACAAGATGGCGGTGCCCAGTCCCCTCAGCCCCCCAGCCCCCCAGGGTCGGCCCGAGGCACAGGTAAGCCTTGGATGGTGGCTACCCAGCTGACGCCCGAGGTGCAGGCAAGCCTCGGATGGCAGCTGCCCAGCCGCCCAGGGCCGCCCGAGGCTCAGGTATCCAGGGCTGGCCGAGGCTTGCGCTGCCGGCAGTGGCAGCAGCAGAGGTGCGATGGGGCATCACCTTCCCCTGATCGCCAGGTCACCTCCCGCCCCTGAGGGCTCCTGGACTGTGAGAGGGGGCAGGCCGGGCTGAGGGATACCCCCCTCCAGTGCATGAATTTTCATGCACCAGACCTCTAGTACATTTATATGATTGTATTGTTTACAGAATACAGAAATAACTAAGATATGGGTACTGTTTTTGAGATCTCATGGTATATTTGGGGAGGTAGAAATGTTAAATCACCAATAATAGCAAATAGATGAGTACCACACTAGAAAGATGATGATGCCTCAGACTAGGAAGCTGTGGGCATAAGCTGTGGGTTATATTTTAAAGGTTAAAAAGGAAAGAACTTGTTGATGTTTGCATATAGGTATCAGGGAAAGAGGAATCAAAGATGTCCTAGGTTTGGGACCTGAGAAATTATAAGTATTCAAAAGAACCTTTTACTCACTTGGAGAAGACTAAACTAGAGGTTTGAAGGAGAAAAATCAAGAGTTCTATTTTAGATATGTTAAGTTTGATATGCCTAATAGATATCCCAGTAGATTTGTCCAGTGTATAATACAGTGATGGAGAACCTTTTGAGCTCGGCGTGTCAGCATTTTGCAAAACCCTAACTTAACTCTGGTGCCATGTCACATATAGAAATTTTTTGATATTTGCAACCATAGTAAAACAAAGACTTATATTTTTGATATTTATTTTATATATTTAAATGCCATTTAACAAAGAAAAATCAACCAAAAAAATGAGTTCGCGTGTCACCTCTGACACGTGTGTCATAGGTTCGCCATCACTGGTATAATATGAGTCTGGGAACTCAGGGAAGAGAAGTGAGGTTGGTCAATGGCAGTATTTAAAGCTATGGGACTAGATGGGATCACATAGGGCACAGTCTGGATAGAATAGAAAAGAGCCAAAGGCAGAGCCAATCTTCAGAAATTAGGTAGAAGAAGAGGAGGATCCAACTAAGATGACTGAGGAGTGACCAAGGATTTTGAGAGCGAGAAAGAGAGGGAGAGAGAAACATCGATTTGTTGTTCCACTTATTTATGCACTTATTGGTTAACTAGAGGCCCGGTGCACAAAATTCATGCATGGGGGTGTGTGTGTGTCCCTCAGCCCAGCCTGCACCTTCTCCAATCTGGGACCCCTCAAGGGATGTCCGACTGCCCGTTTAGGCCCGATCCCACCGGGACTCACAATCCAGGACTGCTGGCTCCCAACCGCTCGCCTGTCTGCCTGCCTGATTGCCCCTAACTGCTTCTGCCTGCCTGATCACCCCCTAACCACTCCCCTGCCAGCCTGATCGATGCCTAACTGCTCCCATGCCAGCCTGATTGCCCCTAACTGCCCTTCCCCTGCTGGCCTGGTCACCCCTAACTGCCCTGCCTGCAGGCCCAGTCACCCCCAACAGCCCTCCCCTGCTGGCCTGGTCCCCCCAACTGCCCTCCCCTGCAGGCCTGGTCCCCCCCAACTGCCCTCCCCTGCAGGCCTGATAGTCTCCAACTGCCCCCAACTAACCTCCTCTGCTGGCCTGGGCCTCCCCCTCAGTCGTCCTCCCCTGCAGGCCTGGTCGCCCCCAGCTGCCCTCCTCTGCCAGCCATTTTGTGTCCACATGGGGGCGGCCATCTTTGACCACATGGGGGCGGCCATCTTGTGTGTTGGAGTGATGGTCAATTTGCATATCACCTCTTTATTAGATAGGATTAGATAGGATTCTTGTATGTGTCCTGACTGGGGGTCAAACCTGCCAGGTGTATCAGGATGATGCTCTAACTGAGCTACCCAGCCAGGGCCCTGCTTTTTTATGGTTGTATTGTGTTGTTACACCCTAATTTACTGATTCAATTTCCTATTGATCTCTATTGATGAATATTTAAGTGGTTTCCAATCTTTTGCTATTATAAAGCTGCAATGAATAATTTTGTACAGAGGTCTTTTCACACATGTGACAATATATCTATAGGATATTGCTGAGTCAAAGGGTAAGTATATTTGTAAATTTGATAGATATGGAAACAAAATGCTTCTATCATTTGTATACCAATACAAATTGACCAGGAAGGCCAAGTCACAGACATAATTGTAAATCTGAAAATATGAAGTAAAAATAAAAGTCATGAAAAAAGCAACATCCAAGGATGGAGTTGGCCAGAGAATCATGGAATAAGATAGCTCACTGGGTAGAAGCAGTTTGGGCAGAAACTCCAAAACAGTATAAATAAATAATTAAATAAATATA
Source organism: Myotis lucifugus (assembly GCF_000147115.1). Classification (NCBI taxonomy): domain Eukaryota; kingdom Metazoa; phylum Chordata; class Mammalia; order Chiroptera; family Vespertilionidae; genus Myotis; species Myotis lucifugus. Next base: position 2,405,823 of record NW_005871245.1, on the reverse strand, counting down.
TTTATATATACTAATTATACCATAAACTACTAATGCAGAAGCAGAAAATGGAACAAAGAACATTAATTAATTGAGGTAAATCAGAATTGTTTTTTGTCAGAATTAAAGGAAGAAAAACTAAAGAATTGTTGAATTCAACTATCTGCTACCCTGGCCAGGTAGTGCAGTTGGTTGGAGCATTGTTCCGATATGGCAAGGTTGTGGGTTTGATCCCTAGTTAGGGCACACACAAGAATCAACCAATGAATACATAAATAAGTGAAACAACAAATTGATGTTTCTCTCTCTCTCTCATATCAATAAATGTTTAAAAATCTGCTATAAATATTGACCAAGAACTCAGAAAAGCACAATTTTCATTGTCATTTACTCATTAGGGGACTGTGCCACTGGCTAATAGAACTTGTGAATTACTCCTATGAGTCAAATCATCTCATATATCTTCACAGAATACCCTATTCCCTTTTAGCCACTTTGGCCTCTCTATATATCTTGCAATCACAGGTGTTTTAGGAAATTGCCTAAGATTTCTTTTTATTGAAGTACTCCTCTACTCGTTCTCACCAAAGTCTCAACTTTATATTCTATCAATCTAGTATTTGCCTTTGCATTCTGGATGGAGGTGTTCATATTCCTGATGGCCATTTGGCTTTCATTAGGTGGCTTTAGATCTGCTCTTGTGGAATCCAACCCTGTCCTTTAAACCATTTGGCCACTCTGGGTCAAACCAGCTGGGTTAGTCCCAGTCACTCCCAAACTCCCGCCCTCAGGGGGAGATTCTAGCAGCTGGGAAAACCCACTTTTACTTTATACTTAATAATAATTGCTGATTATAGACACAGCTGGTTGTTTAGCATTTATTACCATTAAGTTCATGGTCAAGTTGGCCACATTACCAGAATACATGCTGTATACCTTCTTGTTACCTTTCAGTAATAGTATATGAAAGGCAACTTGATTTAATAGAAAGGATGCAATCTCTGGGAGTAGATTTCTAGGTCTGGGCACCAGAGGAAGGGACATGGGTAGAGGTGGGGAGATGGACGCCCTAGTCCTTAATCCTCCTCATTCATCCAGGAGCTCCCAGATCTCCTATTCCTCCTTTTGGTCAGCACACAGGCACTTGAACGGTCTCTTGCCCACTCTTGTCTATCCTCTGCCACTCCAGAGCAAGCTGGGCCAGATGTGTCTGAGACTGAGCTCTGACCATGCATTGGAGGTGAAATCCTTAAGAAGGGCAAAGCAACAATGTGAGAGGAATCCAAGTTCTTGACTGACCAGTAGAGCAGAGCAGTCTGCTCTCCAGGATCTTCCTATTATTTGAGAAATAAATTTCTGTTTTCTATTTTAAAAACAGAAGAGAATGCACTCTCTTTTATTTAATTTGAATTCTTTATTGTTTAAAGTATTACATAAGTCTCCTTTTTCCCCCATTGACCTCTCCCTGGCTGCCCCCACCCCCCGAGAATGCAGATTTTTGATTCAGGGTTGAATTTGAATCTCAGCTCTTACACTCACTTTCCCTTTGACCCTTGTTAAGTCATTTAATGTCTATTAGCTTAAGTTTTCCACATATGTAAAGTAGGGTTGTTACTGCTTTGCAGCACTGTTCCAAGTATAGGAAAGAAAATATGTATATCTGGCATATAATGGACACTCAATTTTATTTATTAAAATATATTTTTATTGATTTCAGAGAGAAAGGGAGAGTGAGAGAGTGGTAGAAACCTCTTTCAATAATGAGAATCATCGATGGGCTGCCTACTACAAGCCCCCCACTAGGGATCAAGCCCACAACCCAGATATGTGCCCTGACCAGGAATTGAACCGTGACCTTCTGGTTCACAGGTCGAAACTCAACCACTGAGCCATACCAGCCAGGCAACACTCAATTTTAAATGGTAGCTTTTACATTTAAAAAACTGAGTAAATTGGCTTTAACTTAAGACTACAACTTGGGCCTTTTTCCTATCAGAAAAAAAAAATATTTGGAAGGCTCCCTATAATCTATAAGATCTTTAAGTCTTACCAGGTTTCTAAGTTATTTAGGTTTTCTTTATGCCCATATCATAAGGACTAATGGTTTGAAATCAGAAATCAAGGGGAACCAAAAGAGTACTTTAGAAACAAAGGAGAACTTTTGATGGAGAAAATCATATCTAGTTGAATTGTGTTAGCAGAAAAGTACTATGATAATACCTCAGTTTCCTACAGAAGGTAATTTGTCCAACAATCTAGGGTATCTGTAGGGGAATTGAAAATACTAAAGCAAGTGCAAAGAAACATCCCACTGCTTTTGAAAAGCCAATACTACTCACTTCCAGGAAAGACTCTCATATTCAAAACCTATTTGCTCTTACTTTACACACAATTTAATAAACTTGGTTACCTGGCTTTCCAGAACACAGATTAGGAAGAGAACTGTCAAAGCCAAGTACCCAGTAAGTAGCAAGAGGTACTATCTAATAGCTTAACAAAAGAGGGGAGCCCTAGCTGGTTTTGCTCATTGGTTAAGCATTGGCTCCCCGGACTGAAGGGTTGCTTGTTTGATTCCGGAGGCAACCAATTGATGTGTCTCTTTCAAGGCGATGCTTCTCTCTCTCTCTATTTCTCTCATTCTCTCTTTCTCTCTCTCTTTTCCCCCTCCCTTTCACTCTTTCTAAAAACCAATGGGAAAAATACCCCCTGGTGAGGATTAACCAAAAAAAAAAAAAAAAAAAAAAAAAAAAAGAGGTGGGGAGCAGAAAGGAAATTATAAAAGAACAAAAATACACACCAGCCTTGAATCAGTTTGGGTAGAGCAAAGAGCCTATCAATCTATCTACCTGTCTATCTACCTATTTATCTATTTTTAGTTTTTTTCCTTTTAATCCTCCCCAAGAACATGTTTTCACTAATTTCAGAGACAGAGGCAGGGAGAAGAAGAGAGAGAAATATCGACGTGAGAGAGAAAACATTGATTGGCTGCCTCTTGCAAGCATCCTGACCAGAGATCGAACCCACAACATGGACACATGCCCTGACTGGGAATGGAACCCAACACCCTTTGATGCACAGAACTACACTCCAACCAACTGAGCCTCACTGGCTAGGGCAGAGCCTATTGTATTTTATTAATCCTCACCCAAGGATATTTTTCCATTGATTTTTAGGGAGAGTGGGAGAGAGAGGGAATGACAGAGAGAAACATCGATGTGAGAGAAACACATCAATTGGTTGCCTCCTGCAAGAGCCCTGACCAGGGCCCAGGCCAGGGAGGAGCCTGCAACTAAGGTATGTGCCCTTGATTGGAATTGAACCCAGGACTCTTTGGTCTGCACACAGGCCAACACTCTATCCGCTGAACCAAACTGGCTAGGGACCTATTATATTTTAATATTTCCCAAAGATGCATTACTTTCTACTCTAGTTCTAAATGCTAATAATTAACAAAGAAAATAAGAGATTGAATTATATTTGCTATCTTTTTCAAAAAGGCAGGGATCTATTTTATCTAAAATACTTTTTAAAACTTTTTGTATTTAAACAGATTAGTTTCAACTATTTAGAAAATTAATTCAGACTTTTCACATTCTCCAAAGGTGTTAGATAAATGAAGCTTTTCTAAATTGTAAAAGCAAAGTCAGAGTAAATACAAACCTGTTTACATGGACAGGTCTTCCAAATGTGTCTTTAGATCTGGTTGGTTGGTTTGATCCCCCCAAGCAAGAGAGAATAAATAATGTATTCCTCTACAAGCTGACTAACCGTAAAAGTTTAACAAGATTCCCTTGGTATGCCCAGCTCTTTGAAAGACAAAAAGAGTAGAAAATAGGAAAGTTATGTAACATCTTGTTCTGAGTTCCCAAGGCTTAAAGGATGATCATACAAACAAACCCACAATGTAAATTATTTATACTGCTAAATAATATGAAACTTAAATTAACAAAGATTATATATAAGAACAATTCCTAAATAATGCCTAATACACGGAAGCTATTGTTTATGCATTTAATAATGTCATGAAGTCCACCAATGTTATGATTCTCAGCCTTTGTGATACCTCTGCAGCTCTCAGGGAGTCATTCAAGGGCCAAAGGTCGGAGGCAGGAGGATCTGCAATGCTACCAGCCAGGACTGCATGAGTCCATCTGCCTTTTCTTCCTTGCTGTCCAAGACAGCAAAGTCTTTCTTGCCTGCCTCACTCAAGAATAGCAAGATTCATCAGGACACACTAAGAGAATTAGCCAAGCACAAGACAGGTCTATTAGGGTGGCAGTCTACCCATATATCCTCCCCCACCCTCCGGAACAAAACCTCATGAGAGCTGGAACCTTGTCTGCTTTGTGTACAGCACAGGGCTGGCATGTAATACTATCCAAACATTGCTTGGATGAATATGGCAGAGTAGCAGTGAGAGCTTGAGGTACCTGAAACCTTAATTTGGAAAGCCTTTCCCCAGAATAACCTTGGGATAAGGGGATATATGGGCTACTCAGGGAGTACAAGGCAGTTTATAATAGTCTGTAATGGAAATATAGGCTCCACAATGAACTCAGACAAGGCCCCAAATCCAGGCATGACCATCTAGGGAAAGTGCTTTTGTTACTATGCTAGTTTTTTTGTTTTAGTTTGTTTTGTTTTTTGAATTTATGTTTCATAAGAAAAATTTGGCTTTGTATAGCTTCATTTATTGAAGAAGACATCTTTATTTTGGGAGAATGTTTCCTTATTTTGCTGTTCAGTAGCAGAATGTTTAGACCGATTCTCTTTTTCATAGAAGTGACAGCATACTCAAATGTCTAAGTACACAACTGTTGTGCTACTGGAAGTGGCAAGAGCAAACAATCCAGGTAGAAATGAACAGGGAGAGAGATGCTTAGGTTCCCTGTTCTGTGAAGAATAACATAGGGAAATGAAAGTGAACTGAGGAAAGGAAGAGAAATGGGAGCTGAAAAAACAGCCAAGAGACTCAGGGAGAGAGATTACAAAATCATGTCCGCCCCCCTTAGCTCCCAGTGCATTTGCACTTGCTTCTTTCTCTGCTTCTTGGTTGTTTAAAAGTGCCAGGCATGCATTCCCACATAGCACACCCCGGACCTCTCCTGGTCACACTTGCATGAGTCACAACCTTGATTGCTGTGGAAACAGCAAAGAGCAGGGCTTTTAGGGAGGAAGACGGAGCTGACCCAGTGTCCACTACTTCAAGAAATGGGCATAAGGTGGCAGCACTGGTAGTGCCTGCAGGTGTTGTGGAGAGAAACTTGGCCAAGGGCCAGCTGTACTTAAGCTGCTAAATCCCAGGGAGAAGGTGGGAAAAAAAGAACTCTGTTAAAGAAGTCCTTATTAGGGTAGTTAGTAATGAGAGGAGAAAGTCTTCTAGGAGAGTGGTGGTACTCAGGAGCTCTACAGAGAGGAGCGGGTGATGAGGTCACATTGCCTGGCACCCACACATCTGTTGAAAGAATAGCCACTTATAAGGAAGGATCAAGATGAATTGATGAACAATATAGATGAACCTTGAAACATAGTAAGTGAAAGAAGCCAATCACAAAAGACTGTTGTACAGTTTCATTTATATGAAATGCTCAGAATAGGCATATCTTTAGAGACAGAAACTAGATTAGTGGTTGCCTAGGGCTTGGGGCAGGGGAGAATGGGGGGTGACTGCTAAAGGGTATGGGGTTTCTTTTGCAGGTGATGAAATGTTCTAAAATTGATTGTGGTGATAGTCTCACAACTCTGAATAAGCTAAAAACCATTGAATTGTGCGCTTTAATGGTGAATTGTAATTATATCTCATTAAAGCTGTTACTAAAAATGGCTGAGATTGTGCATTTCTAAGAAGCTCCTAGGTTATCCTGAAGCGTCCAGTCCTGAAATCACAATTTGACTAGAGAGGCTTTAAGAGGTCCAATGAAATTATATTTTTCTTTGGGATCAGTATTGTGTCAGCTCTATACTGAAGTTAAAATACCAATTACATCTAATTACTTATACCTGTCATACTTGCTATATAATGCTTCTAATAATAGTTAATACTAGTATCTTGAAAAAATACATTACTAACATTGTGGGATTTATTATACATTTTATTGAAAAGCTCAAAATTTGTAAGAGAGCTGAGTTTGAATCCTGGCTCTACCATTTACCAGTGTCATGGCCTTGAATTACTTAATCTATCTGAGCTTCAGTTTCTCTACTTATAGAACGAGCATAATAATACTCAATGGATTTTTGTGAGTTCTAGCGACTATATGCCACACACATAATAGTTACTCATGAGATAACTACTATTAATGTTGTCAAATTTGTGTGAGATGAAAGAATTTAGCCCACTCCCCTTTTCATGTATGCATCACTCCATATTTTCTTTTAAATCTCTTAAATCGTGAAATATTGGTTGTGACGGAGATGTTTCTCTAAGATCATTTTTCTTCATCCATTTGAAGAAGGCATTGTTGTTGTTGTTTTAAGAAGATCCTTTTAAAAACAATTTATTTGATTTTGAGAGAGAGAAACATCAATTTGTTGTTCCGTTTATTTATGCATTCATTGGTTGGTTCTTGAATGTGCCCTGACTGGGGATCAAACCCAAAACCTTGGCATATCGGATGACGCTCTAACCAACTGAGCTACCTGGTCATTGCCAATGAAGAAGGCATTGTTGTTTAGAGATCTAGTAAAATCCACATGAAACACAACTTTGAATACATAGGTGTGTGCTTGGGGTGGGGGATGGGGGTGGTGGTATTCTGGTATTAAGGGATTCAAAGAAAAAGTTCAGGATATTCAATAAGGAATTTTGGTCTCCTTGATTCTTAAGTGCAAATCTGAAATGATTTTCATTTTGTTAAGATTTTTTTTTTTTTAAACTGAGTTGCTTAATTTTGGTTTAGGGCCTCTGCTGTTTTCCTTTTCCTTTAAAGGTATAGCAGGCAAGTTCTCTTAATGCCTGGCCCTCTGGGAAGCCTACAGAGTAAGGCAATTTGGAACACCCTGTTTTGGAACGGAGCTGCTCCTCAATAGCTCCCCATGGAAGAGGGATTCCTGCTGCAAATTACATGACATCACAGGCACACAGCTTGGGCTGGAGTAAGGACTGCGGCTTCTTCCTTCTGGAGGCGCTTTGACCTGGGGAGGGTCCATGGATTGCAGCAATAGTGAGTACCAGGTGTCTAGTTCCCTTGTTATACTTGTACTTTATACTTGGGCTATTCTCTTAATGTTACAGATATGCAAGAGGCTGCCCAAAGTGTTTGTTTCCTTTTTACATTTTTAATATGTTTTTATTGATCTTAGAGGGAGAGAGAGAGAAACATCAATTGGCTGCCTCCTTCTCACACCCCGGCCAGGGATTGAACTTGCAACCTGGGCATGTGCCCTGACGGGGAATTGAACCAATGATCTTTAGGTGCACAAGATGATGCTCAACTAAGTAAGCCACACCGCCAGAGCTCCTTTTTTTAATATATTCTTCCCACTTTTAGGCTGACTTTATCTCCTTGGTTTTCCTGGTTTCCGGAAGAATATGCAGCAAATACTAATTGTCACCGGAAGCTCCTGGCATGCAGCATTAGTGAAATTTGTTTCTTCCTTTTTGTTAAATCATTCTTTTATTTTGACACTTTTATAAATTTAACCCCTAGCCAACACCTTTCTATCATTGTGTACTCAGCATTACCTATATGAAGGCCTAAGCAGTATGGAGACTTCAACAATTTTTCTTCTTTATTTGGTTTTTAAATTATAGAAGAATTAAATGCTGTCAACTGATACATGTTTAGAGTTTAGGGTAAACATCACTCCAACTTTTATAAGTACTTTAAAAGAAAACTGGTTTTGGAGATGCCATTTTTAAAAAACCTGTTTAATAGAGAATTCTGTTGAACACAAATTTTCAAATTTGAAAAAGAAAACAGGATTCTGCCTATTTACTGCAGCTTTGAATATTTAGGATTTCTTCTAGAAACAATTCTGCTTTGTGTCATTGCTGCATGAGTTGCTCAAAAAGACTGAACTGGAGGTACCAGCCCCCTAGAAAGGATAGCCACAGGTTCATGGAGTGAGGAAGTGCTAGTGGCTAATCGGGGACTTCCAAGGTCACTAATTTTGAAACCCCTTAAGCACTGATCTAAAGATCAAATTCTCAACCTGGCTGGGTAGCTCAGTTGGTTAGAACATACACCAAGGTTTTGGGGTTCGATCCCCCATCAGGGCACATACAAGAATCAATGAATGCATAAATAAGTGGAGCTTAGATCTTTCTCGATCTTTGTCTCTCAACTCAATTTTTTAAAAAGATCAAATTTTCGTCTTCAATAGCAAGGATCAAAAGGTTGGAAGGCTGTATTCTGTTTCCTCATCTAGTACCATGGCTCTTTGGGAGAGTTGCAATTAAATGGACTCTACGTCAGGCTTGTTCTTTCCTTTCTCATTTGTCCAATTAAGGACATTATTTGATTTCGTGCATCTTAGCCATTCATTTTGGTGGACATTTGTTTCTCTTGTTACAAAGACTAAAGACTATGCAAACCCCAGAGTCAGACAAATAGGTTGAATAAATATCATAATTCCATGTAGCTGCCTTAGGAGCACTGGGTTCCAATCTATGCAGAAATCTCGGGCATGAGCGCTGTTATGCCTAAGAGCATGAGCTCTGAGAGCAGCTCATACAAATCGAGCAGCTCAATTTTTGTGGCATAAATTATACCTTGTGGACATTTTGTGCCATTTAGTCCAAGTACATATTACCCAACGTGAGAGCCTAGGTGGCACGGACAAAAAAAAGAGGAGCAGGAGGAGAGAAGTTAGCTTAATTCTCTTCTCCTCAAGGGGAAAAATACAACTACAATATAACCTGAATGTAAGAGCACCAGTAATACTAATACTTGGGCCAGTGAAAAAACAAAAATAAAATTAAAAAAAAAAGAGATAATTGGGCCAGTGATCTCAAAGTACTTTTAACATCCATTATTTTCTTTGTCCTCACCAAAATCTCTGTAAGGTCCCATAGACTGGGAATTGCCATGTCTTACATTTGTCCTCGTTTTTCTTTTCTCATTGTTTATCAGCTTTCTTGGAAAATGAGGGATCTTGACCTGAGTGCTAGGAACTTATAAATTTTGAATGAAAAAGGCCTACACTATTTGGGAGGTACATCTTTCCTCTTAGGTAGACATCAGCCTACAATGTACTTTATGGAAGGTATCAAGGTAGTGTATATACAGTGTTGTACATCACAGAAGGGTAATTGTCAGAGGACCTCCCATTCATGGTAAAGTGGATGAGAGGATTAACGTCCAAAATTTTAAAAATGGAAACTTCTAGACTGGTTCAAAGTATCATGGTGAAGAGATAATTATTTGACTCATGGAGAACCTCTGCTGTCATGCTTCTGAGCATATGTAGTCCATATAACCAGATTTTGTGAGTCTATTTGAAATCTTGAGTATTACAGTTTATAAATGAATACAGCTATTCAGAAGTTTAACTTAGGATGGAAGTCTGGACATTTGCCTCAAATGTTGAGATAACTTTCAAAGTGTAGGCTCTTATGTATAGCCATATCATCCTGAATACCCCCACCCCCATCTCTTCAAAGTGTAGGATCTTTGCCCGGCCGGTGTTGCTCAGTGGTTGAGCGTCGACCTATGAACCAGGAGGTCACGGCTGGATTCCCGGTCCGGGCACATGCCCGGGTTGCAGTTGAGAGCTTGATCCCCAGTGTGGAGCATGCAGGAGGCAGCTGATCAATGATTCTCTGTCATCATTGATGTTTCTATCTCACCCTCTTCCTTCCTCTCTGAAATCAATAAAAAAATATTTTTTTAAAAGTGTAGGATCTTTGCCTTGAATATCAGGTAGGTCATCGTCCTTTAACTCTTTTCTTCTCTTTAGTCATTCCCCTCCCCCACTCACCAGCAAGAACACCTCTAACAGTTTTCATTTTTGTAGTACTCCATTCCTATAAATTCCTTCTCCGTGTCTTCATTCTGTTTCATTAATTTGGAAAATGGCAGTGAATAATAGGTTTGGATATATGTGTGTGTGTGTATATATGTGTATGTGTGTGTGTTATTCTGGGGTTGAAAGTATAGAAATAAAAATCTCGCCCTTGCTGGTGTGGCTTAGTTGGTTGGGTGGCATCCCATGCACCAAAAGGTTGCTGGTTCCACTCTTGGTCAGGGCACATACCCAGGTTGTGGGCTCGATCCCTGATGGGGGCGTGCAGAAGGCAGCCGATTGATGTTCTGCTCTCACATTGATGTTTCTCCTTCTCCCTCTCCCTAACTCTCTCCCTCTAAAACAAACAAACAAAATAAAAAAAGAAAGTATAGAAGTAAAAATCTTTAATAAAATAGAAAACACAGAGGGAAAGAGGGTGGGGGAGGTAGGAGAGGGTAAAGGGGTATGAGTAGAAACCTAACTTGGGGTGGTGAATACACAATACAATGTACAGGTGATGTGTTACAGAATTGTACCCCTGAAGCCTATACCCGTAATTTTATTAACCAATGCCACCCTAATAAATTCAATAAAAGTAAATAAAAAGACAACAAATGTCCCTTGTTATCCAGGTCCCCTTCATAATTTCAGTTGTTTAAAAAATGTTTCTCCCACATCTTGGCCAAGTTGCAAGGTGAGGCCCCTTCTGAAACCCTTGTTGAGACAGCCAAGGAAGCCAAGGGGAAGGCAAAGGAGACGGCACTGGCAGCTACAGAGAAGGCCAAGGCCTTGCCAGCAAGGTAGCCACCAGGAAGCAGCAGCAGCAGTTTGTGTAGCCAGCCCAGACCCAGGTGCGGCAGCACACCACATCACCTGCTGCACTCCCTCTACCTTCCCCCCTGTAATTTAATATTAAAAGTCAACTTTCAGCCTGATCTACTCTCTGGGTAGTGGGTTGGAGGTGGTATCTGTTTGGCATCTACAGGGCATCAGACATGTTATCCATGTCTGGGCCAGGCCTGCTTCTTCCTGCATTTGATAGCTGAGGAGAGATTTGCCTAGGGCAGTGGTCAGCAAACTCATTAGTCAACAGAGCCAAATATCAACAGTACAACGATTGAAATTTCTTTTGAGAGCCAAATTTTTTAAACTTAAACTATATAGGTAGGTACATTGTTATTAACTTAATTAGGGTACTCCTAAGCTGGCCTTTGCTAAAAACGTCCTCAATCTGATTGAGGTACGTTCGCTGAGGTCGACCCCTTCCAACTCTCCCATCCACACTCGTCTTGTATACTTGTTTCGTCTATCTTCTTTCGTTCATCCTCTCTATATGTCCAAACCATCTCAACATACCTAAAAAAATGTTTCATTTTATAATAATAAAGCCACCACCACAAAGTAATTACAATTCTATAATTGATGACAAAAACACCTGTAGGATTTGCAGCTAGTTGGAAAAATACAGGTAACTTTATGCTTCGAGTAGGTACTTTTGTCACCCGCGCACGATTTGCGGATGCGACTAGCACTAACCACTGCACATGAGACTGCTGACTGACTGGCTCACTCAACTCGTGCATAAATCGCACGTGCCTCTCCCGCGCTGCGTATCCCGTGGCCCGCCCGACACCCCCCATTTCTTCTAACACCACTTCTTCAAAATAGACTCGCCCAGGACAGAAAAACGACTTCTGCGCATGGGCCACGAAGTTTCAATCGCACTGTACGTGCGTGCCCGCACGTGGTTTTTTGTGGAAGAGCCACACTCAAGGGGCCAAAGAGCTGCATGTGGCTCGCGAGCCGCGGTTTGCCGACCACTGGCCTAGGGTAACGGACAGCATTCAGGCAAAATGGTCATAAACACTAGACTGTAAACTCCATGAGGGCAGGGACCTTCATTTTGTTCTCTGCTCTGTCCCAAGTATCTGGAACAACATCTAGCTCATCATAGACAATAAATATTTGTTGAATTAAAAAAAATGTTTCTCCTGTTATTCTTGTTAAATGTTTCTCATTTTTGGCATCACACACCAAAACATGATGTCAGAGGCATATGTATATGCATGTGCGAGTCTGTGGTAGAGGAAAAGGAGAGACTAGGTCAGATAACATAGTGTGTACAATGGTGAAGAATTCACTAAATTAATTAATCTTCAATTAGCAGATCATTGAGGATATGAATCACTCACAGGCAGTCAAAAGGTGATACCAGTGACTGGCTATGGCTCAGTGTGACAGCTCCTGTTTTCCTGTTGCACTTAGTACTAGTACTATTGCTGTTGCAGGGCTCTCCTGTGAATTTTATTGTTCTGGGACTTCAGAAATATCTACTGCCAAGGATAGCATTAATAACTATTCTGGGAGATAGTTAAAGGAAGGAACAAGGTACTTCATGAAGTTTATAAATATGGCTTGGGAATGATCTTACTATTAGTAATAGTCATACTAGTTGAGAGAATAACATGCTCGTAAGATTTCTGAACCTCAGTAGAAGATCCATTTCGGTGAAAATTAAGTCAGAACAATGCATGCTACTCAAGGATTGCTGAAGAAGGGCAGGTGCATAGGTATTTTCAGGTAGAGACTGTGTGCCCTTGGTCTGCAGTATTTGGTTAAGTTTATAAAATGGTTTCCATCTAACCTCTCCGTAATCAGTTACAAATTGTGCTAATGATGGATTACTAAAGATCTTCGATAATCAATCAGGTTGCGACCTTCTTACCTCTAAGCTTCTTCCTAGAGAATACTTTCATTTTTCTGGGCTGGGGTGGCTCAGTGGTTAAGTGTTGACTCATGAACTAAGACAGTACCTTCATTTTGAAGACGGTGTAGTACCTGAATTCTCCTATGATTCCATCTTGAACACACTGACTGCTAGGTCATACAAAAACAGTAAGTATATGTGGAATCAACTAGAATCCTTTTCTAGAACAGTCTGGACTTTCAACTATAGCTGGGCTTAAGGGGAAACACATCAGCCCTAAACTTCAGTTTTTGAAGAACAGAGTGTCCATATTTTTAGGTAGCTGTGATTGATTGGAGAAAACATATTTAAATCATTTATTCTGAGCTCAAAAGGAACTTCACATTAAAAAATATATAATCTATGCCCAGGCTGGTGTGCTCAGTGGTTAGAGTGCCAGCCCATCATCAGTAGGCAACCAGTCGAAGTGTCTCTCTTACATCGGTTTCTCTTTCTCTCTCCCCTCTCCCTACCTCCCTTCCGCTCTCTCTGAAAAGCAATGGAAAAAAATATCCTCAGGTGAGGATTAACAACAACAACAAAATGTAACCTAGCCCTTGCCCAGTGTGGCTCACTCAGTTGGTTGCATGGCGTTCCGTGCATCAAAAGGTCACTGGTGTGATTCCCAGTCAGGGCACATGCCCAGGTTTCAAGTTCAGTCCCTGGTACCATGTTTCTCTCTCTCCCTCTCCCTTTCCCTTTCTCTCTAAAAAATCAATTTAAAAAACATTTTTTTTTAAAAAAATGTAATCTATATCCTGGTTTTGGTGTTTGGAGCAAAAATAGAGCCTAATGTTTATGGCGCTATGTACTCTTTGGTTTGAGTGTAGTTTGTGGATGGGCTCTATTAATGAAAACACACTATGGAGGAGAGGAATGTGTGTGTGTGTGTGTGTGTGTGTGTGTGTGTGTGTGTTTCAGTGCTGTTTTTAAAAGGCCTGTTGGGCCCTACCCTGTTTGGCTGAGTGGTTAGAGCCTCAACTCTTGGACTGAAAAGTCTCAGGTTCAATTCTGATCAAGGGCTTGTCCTGGTACTTCGGTTGCAGTGAGTGTCTCTTCCCCTCCCTTCCACTCTCTCTAAAAATTAATGGAAAAAATATCCTCAGGTAAGGATTAACAAAAGAAAAAAAAGGCCTGTTGGATAGGCTTGATGAAGTGTGTTGGATTATTTCTCCTTTGTCTCCTGGTCTTTCATCCACAGCAAGACTGGAAAAAACAACAACACACTTGTTGATAGGCCTGTAGCAGTCTCTTTGGAGGAGTAGGCCAATGAGAACCCATCTGCTAGTTCCCACCCAACAGCCCCTCTGCTGGCTTCTGAATTCAGTTTCAATGTTGTTAAATTTCAGGGCAGAAAGTGGTAATTTGGAAAAGTGCCAAAACCCACTGTAATTTTTCCTGGCAGTTTTCCCTTGGTGTCATTGGTAAGTTCTACATTTCACTGGAATGCCACATCACTATTACTACAGTATCCCACACTTCACTTATGTTTGGTCCAATTTTCTTTTATCTTGGGAAGAAGTTATTTTCTGTAGGGATAGATAGGTTTAAACTCTATTAAAGCCAGTCAGAATGCTTTCCCTTAAGGGCCATTCACTTCCTGTCCTATGCCTAATAGGTTTCTTTGGATTTTCTTTCTCTTTTTAAAAATATGTTTTTACTGTTTTTTTTTTAGAGAGGAAGGGAGAGGGAAAGAGAGATAAAAACATCAAAAACATCAATGAATCTGGCTGCCTTCTGCACGCCCCCCACAGGGGATTGAGCAGAAACCCCAGCCTCTTGGTTCCTGGTCCACACTCAACCGCTGAGCAACACAGGCCAGGCTGGGTTTTCTTTGACTCTTACATAAAAAGCCCGGGATGCTGCTGCTGGAGTAACCGCTTGAGTTGGTTGTGTTTGCAGAGAACAGGCAGTACATTTGCTGTTTTAGCCTCCTGTCCGGCTTCACAGGATTGTATGCCTGCCTCCTTCCATTCTGTCAGTGCTCACACAGATTTCCCTTCTCTTTCCAAATCTCTTCTACAGAACTTAGTTGGAGCAAAAGACTCCATTCCAGATCCATTCCAGAGTTGCTATGAGAAACTCACCCACTCTGATTCTTTTTCCTATCTCAGTAAAATGGCAGTCAAAGCGCTTTATGCAATCAGGGTTAAAATAAATACCGTTAGAATATTTGATTTTCCTCTGATTTTCTTCTTTACCCTCAACGTTCAAAAATTTTCCCTACAATGATTTTACATGTGTGAAAATTTTTCTAGATTGGTTAGCCTTCAGTATTAAGATTGATGGCTTTATTTTTCCATAGTAATATTGTTGGCGCTTAGCTCTCCAAATCCAAAAACAGTTTAGTGTGATAAGTACCCAATATAAAATTGTTCTCTTCTGATGGACTACAGAGTGGCTTTCAATTAGTTTTATTTACATATTATTTTTGTATCAGTTGGTGAATATAAATAAACCTTCAATGAGGCTCAGTAGAAATGTTCAAATTTCTGATCTACTCAGTGGTTTTACAAAACTCCAGTCCAGGTTTGTTTGGCTTTAAATTATTATTAGCAGTTTTACGCTGTCAGCAAGCTCACCAACGAGATTGGTAGATAAGGAAAATATACAAATTAGAGTATAAGAGAGTTGGTACTTTTCCCTTCATGTTAAATTGACCCTGTGTGTTATCTTATATTTGAAACTCACCACAAACCAGACCAGACTGAACCTTTATTTATTTTATTTTTGATTTTTAGCTTTTTGGGGAGGTGATGGTGAGGGTAATTCTTATCTTATATTGGTCCAAAAAAGTAAGTTGACTTAAATGTCTAAGGATATTTAGAGCAGAGCTACTCTTATTGTGAAAAAAAAAAAAGTATCATTCAGAAATTAACATTTCTCAAAATGTATTCCTCATTATTCTGAAATGTAAATTCCCTCAAATTGTTCAAAACTTTGAGATGAGTGGAAGAAGCATCGAGACAAGCGGTTGTTGAGCGCCCACTAAGCTTGACTCCTCTGGAGTTGCTCCGCTGGGATTCTAGGTGCTGGCCAGGCACACTTCTAACGCGAGGAGCTGCGGAGCTCCATTCAGACTCCGATCCATTTTTCTCCGTGGTAATCCAGTTCGTATTTTACAGCTTCCGTCTGGGAGCCAGTAATATAATGAATTGCCTAGACTCTCGCTTCAATCCACTTTCCTCGCTTAATATGCAGCCCAAAGTTTTGCAGCTCGCTGTCAGATGGCAGTGCTAGACTTTCGCACTGCTCCCAAGCCTCCGCTGGAGCTGTTTCTGAACACGGAGTTGCAAACTTTAAGAAACAGACAGCTCCAGACGGAAATCCACGCCAGGCTTTGAACTCGGCTTCTGGCTTCCGTCAACTGACACAGTTGCCCTTTTGCTAAAACTCGCAGCACCAGTTCGCACTGGAGAAAGCTCCGCTGGGTGTCTGTTGCTTTTGCCGCGGCGGGGACACGTGTGGGGGCCCCAACCCGAAGCTCCATTGATTTCCCGCGCCCTAGTTCAGAATCGAGGCAAATCCTTAGTGGTTCCCTTGGGCTTAAAACTTGTTCCCCCCAGAGGAGTGAGGAAAGGAAGGAGCCAAACCCGATCTTTTGTTTGTTGAGTTTTGTATTTCTAACACTTAGGGGAAACACTGCGAGAGAGGAAGGGTTTGCCTCCCTGTAAACGTTTCCCTCTCTTGGTAAACTGTCCAGGCCTCGGTTCCACATTTTGCAGTTGACTGCGTGGATTTTAATAGGTTGTTCCCTTGCTCTCGGACCCAATCCATGCACACGGTGCAGCCGGATACAATGAGAGCACACCCTCTGCCATTTTCAGTCGGTTTGTCCTGGCAGCCCTGCCCCCCATCTTGGCTGCCGCAGCCGCGGGAGTTAATGCTGCGAGTAGGAAATCCTCCTGATCCTCTAGGTTGGAAATCCAGTCCACGTTTGCCAAGTGCCGTGCGGCCGGGGATGGTGATAAGAACTCTCCTGTGAGGGAGCGAGCGAGACTTTAGTCCGGTTTCCATGTCAACGATTCAGTCCATATTTGCCATCAGGCTGTTGGTGGCAGAGGCGCTTTCGCGAGGGTACGCACTGTCCTAGTCCTAGTTCTCTAATCTGCGCCGGGATTCTGGAGCCGCCTGGTGAGGGGTTAAAAGGCAGCGGCCGCGGGGGAGAAAACTCCACCAGGGAAGACCCACG
Source organism: Myotis lucifugus (assembly GCF_000147115.1). Classification (NCBI taxonomy): domain Eukaryota; kingdom Metazoa; phylum Chordata; class Mammalia; order Chiroptera; family Vespertilionidae; genus Myotis; species Myotis lucifugus. Next base: position 2,388,958 of record NW_005871245.1, on the reverse strand, counting down.
GCCCCAAACGCGGAGCTCGCAGCCCGGCCAGCCACGTGCCCAGCTCCGCCCCTCCCCCTTCCCCGCTGCCATCGCCCCGAGGGAAAGCTGGTGGGCCAGTTTCTAAGAAAGTTCCTTTCAACTCGGCAGCCCCTGGGATGGTGGTGTGGGGCTCTAAAGATAGGGGTGGGAGAGGGCCCTAAAGGTTTTGAGATTAAAAAAAAAAAAAGTGGAAAAGGAGAAATCCCACATGACCTCCTCCAACCTGGGTGGATAGATTTTTGTGCACTTTATCTTATTGCTAGATAAAAAAAAAATGGTGGTTGTTTTCTAAACAACTTGACCACGAGTAGAAAAGGGATTTCGGCATTTACTGAATTTTACAGCCACTGAAGAAAGGGGATGAGGGCTTCCTCTGGAGACAAATCCATTCTGCCTTTCAGATTTCAACTGGGCTCCAGGTTTCCCATGACACTCCAGCTCTGAGGAAAATGGCAGGGTAATTGCATGTAAAAAATTCCTCATTTGTGTGCAGGACTCAGGACTGTTTGCCAGCTCAGAGGCAGTTGATTAAATAGCCAAGCACCATGTATGAGGCAGCTTGTAATTTGGTTTCTAGGACCGAATGCACCAGGAGAATTGTTGTCCCAGAGGACTGTGCGTGGAAAGAGGCCACTGGCCCATTCCGGTCCGTCGGTCAGGTCCTGGAAGGCTGGTTTGGTTCTTGGATTGGGGGGCAGGGGAGGGGGAACACACCACTTCCAGATGAACAGTAAGGTTTGCCTTTTTAGTGTAAGATGCTTTTAAGATTTCTTGAGGGGGTAGGGATGAGTTCAGGGTTTGGGCATTATTCACAGTGACCAGTAAGTGGCACAGCCAGAACTCCAGGGGCTTGCAGAACCTGGAAGTTCTAAGATAATGCTTCTGTGGCCTAGAAGTCTCCATTTATAAAATTCGAGGGGAGAAGAGACTCTGGTGTTTAGTGACTACCAAGGCCTGGGCTTCTTTCTCCCAAGGCAGCCTTGGGCCTGGTGAGGAACTGGAAACCCCTCTGGCTTTTGTAGACTGTCATGTACGAGCATTCCAAATCCGCCTGCGGAGGAAGAGGCTGCCTATAGATCTGGAGTTTTCTAAGTCTCCAGCTCAGTATACATCTCTTGGAATGTAATAGTAAAACTTTGAATAATCTTTTCAATGGAGGCTAGAAAACAAATTTGGGTGGCATTTTCTAAGCGACCTGTTAGACTGTGCCTTTTCTCTTTTTAAGGAGAAAATGGTTTCCTTCTGGCCATCCCTCTTCTGCAGTGGTTCCTCCACCCCAGGAGCTTCTGTGGTCCGTTTATAGTCTTACAGGCACTGTCTTTGGAGACTGGGGCTATTGGTCATTCTGGGCTCAGTCCTTTTAAGCGGCAAAGATGGGGCTTGGGTTATCCTGCTAGAAGGCTATCATATGCCCCTAGAGTAGCTTCAGTGACCATTTTAAGTCAACGTTGAGATGACCAGCTTTGATCTCAAACCTATTCTGGTATATTCTGATCCCATTGTTATATGACACGACTTCTGTCCTCTAACTTTAATGGGACAGTCCCCTCTCCTCTCTTTCAATTCTGTAAAGTGGGGATAACATGATCTCATGCCCCCAAAGCCTTGTGAGGACCAGCTACTGAGGTCAGGGGAGAGGGAACTCGGGAAGTCCTAACGCTGATCTGCCATTCCATTCGGCTTGAAAAGGGGGTAAAAAGTAAGGCACCCCTTCCCCCCTCCCCAAGCTGGGTCTTTCGAGTGAGTTTGTAAAGGCTTTGAAGGAAAAAAGTGCCGTAGAGGTGCTAAGTAGCAGCCCAGAGACCAGGCCCGCTGCCAGGGGCTCAGGCCGGGGCCGAGGCGGCCGCGGTCTCGGGCTCAGGCCAGTTCTGCAGCCGCGAGTAAGTTCCCGCTGCCCGCTCCTCTCGGCGCGGCCAGGAGGGGACCGGCCGGGATCGGAGCGCCCGAGGGAGGCGGCGTGGGCTCCGGGGAGGCGCCAGCTCCGGGCCGGGTTTTCCCCGAAGCCTTCGGCGCTGGGGCTGCCGAGCGAAAGCGGCAGAGCGCCTGCCGCCGCGGCCGGTTCCCTCCCCTCCTCCTTTGTGGGGGGAAGGGAGCGAGTCCGTTCCACGGCCTGCGCCCGCTCCGCGCTC
>NW_005871245.1:2368683-2383683 GCF_000147115.1 Myotis lucifugus | reverse complement strand
AATTATTTTATTGGCTTTTTATTACGTGACAAATGTGGGGTCTTATGGGAGGGGGTAAGAGAAAACATTTTTTTATTTTTTGAGAACGACGCTTTCTGAGAGAGAATTTCATATTCAAATGTTTTGCTTTAAGACAGGCTGGCCTCATTCTTTGTTTACATGTTGAATTTTGTTAACATTTTTCTTTTGTTGAACTTTAGGAAAGCAGCTCAATTTAAAGGGAAGCTGACATCTTTCATCATCTCGAGAGGGACTTTTTCTAAAGGCCTAGCTTGGTGAAATTTATCATTTGTTCTTGGAATATCAAAAAAGCCAGTTTTTATTTTGCCATCAATCATTTTAGAGCTTTAAGTAGAGATTGACCAGTTTTTTTCTTTGCCTTCTAAGGTAATAAATGTAGCAACCTATAATGATACTTAAGATTTGCTTAGAAATGACAACTTCTAGGTACTTTTTAAAGCATTTTATTTTGCCCTTCTCTCTTCATCATGTTCTGTTTTCAATACTTTGGTCAGAAATATTAGGTATTTTATGGAATCAAGTATCTTTTCAAAGAGGAATAAAAGCTCCTTCATATCTCCCCCTCTCCCAGCAGTACCCAGTTATACTTTTGTGGTATGAGATTTTGTTCACTTAAGCGACCTTATTAGCCGTATTCCCCTCCCCATCTAGAACTGCTTTTCTACTCTTCCATTGAGCTGGGAATTTTGAAAATAGTTGTGTTCCACGGCCAGTTTAGAGCTTTGACTCCCTGTCTTCCATGATGTTGTACATCTGGGCAAGAAATAGGGGAATTTTCAATTGGAATTCTAGTGTATGGAGGATAAGTTGTTTTTTGTCTTAGAAAAAAGAACATCCTGTTGTTTCTGGGTCATTCTATAGTCTACACTTCTTCCCCCTCATTCTTTTCTTTCTTTTTTTTTTTTTTTTTGGTAGGGGGTGGTGAGAAATTTACCTTTCTTAAACTATTAGAGGAAGTAATTTGGGGTAAGTCAGGGTCATTTAAAAGCAAAAATTAATTTGAATTCTCTTGGTTTGGCAAACACATGTTTGTTTTTGGATAAAATCAGGTTTTGTGATTTCTGTTTTTCAGTCAAACAGATATTTGGACATTTTCTATGTACTAGGTGCTATACTCTGTGCTGGGTAAAAAGGTAGGAAAATAGATATAGTCTTTGGTTGGAAGCTTGTCTGTGCTGCCTTTACGTGAATTTTCTGATTCCCCTTTAATATCACCAGACCTGGCACTTCATACAACACAGATTCCTGTTCGATTTTAGTTCAAGTGTCTACTACACTGAGACCTAAAGAGTGGGCTGGTGACATTCACTTAGTGGGAGATAGTGAAACTTCCAGTTTTGTGGGCTGCTTCAGTTCAGGTGTGTAGTCTAGATGAGGGTTGTAGGTGGATTTTGTTCAGAATTCCTCTTTGATGCTTAAGGATAAACCTCTTGGAGGATCACGATAGGGTCTTGCTCTCTCTTTCTTTCCCTAACTCAGTCTTGGGTTATAAGTATTTTGCAGAGACTTGATTAATACAGCTAAGGTGGTACTGTTCTCATTTGACTCTGCCTTTTTGAAGTAAAGATTAGGTAAGTGTATGTTGTGGCTATGTCTTTTTTAAATATATTTTTATTGATTTCAGAGAAGAAGGTAGGAGAGAGAGGTAGAAACATCAATGATGAAAAACAATCATTGATTGGCCGCCTCCTGCATGCCCCCCACTGGGGATCCAGCCCGCAACCCAGGCATATACCCTTGACCAGAATGGAACCCTGGACCCTTTGGTCTGCAGGCCGATGTTCTATCCACTGAGCCAAACCAGCTAGGGCTGTGGCTATATCTTTTTCACAGGAGCTGGGGAGATCCCAGCAAACTTTTTCTTTATCCCTTTTTGTAAGTACTGTATCTCAACCTGTTGAGATACTTTTTAGTCATCCATGTGATTGAACCTGATATAAAGCTTTTATTTTTATTCTTTATTGATTTCAGAGAGGAAAGGAGAGGGAGAGAGAGAGAGATAGAAACATCAAGATGAGAGAGAACCATTGATCAGTTGCCTTCTGCATGGTCCCTATTGGGGATTGAGCCCACAACACTGGGCATGTGCCCTGACTGGGAATGGAACCGTGACCTCCTGATTCATAGGTTGAAGCTCAACCATTGAGCCACACCAGCTGGGCTAAAGCTTTTTACTTGGGATGCTCTTAGCTGTAGTACCTTGAGAATAGTACCAGCTTATCAAACTAAAAAGTGATATAGAATATGTAGTCCAGAATCAAGCTGGATTTGATTGTAGGAGTTTGGCTGTTAGTTCCTGCTACAGAAATACCAAATGATATTTCCACTACTGGGAAACAAATACAGGAATTCTGGACTTACTATGGGAATGCCTACTGGCAGAAACTCTGGGCTGGCTGAAATACAGGACTCTTGGCCTCTCTCAAGTAGGAGGGACCAGGATAACCACACTGAGATGGCACTTAGTTATGGAGGCTTCATGTTTCTGTACTGTCCACGAGAGAACTGGGGGTGGTGGAGGTTGGAATGGTGGTGAGAGAAAAGAGAAAGCAGCTAGGACCAAGGTTGGTGGCTTTGTATTGGGCCCTGCAAGGACTTTTCTTAGGTTCCTTCATGTATGACACAGAGTAACCATAATAAGTGACACCTGCTGTAACAAGATGTCTTGGATTGCATTAAATATTCATATGTTGGATTGACTCCTGTAAGGTGTGATGCCTACAGTAGGCCTTTAGCAAAGAGGTTAATGAAATTTTTTTAAAATATGAAAATAGGAACAAATAATGTTCAGGGCCCCTTCTCATTCCCACCTCCCAAAAGGTTATATTGGTTGGCTTCACATCCCCAATTCTAGAAGCAACTGAAGCATGCAGATATGGTTAAAATATGGTATTCAAAATAAATTGGCAACAAATATTTTTTTCCTGCCAGTGAGCTGAGATACCTTAGTCTTTGATATGGAATCCTGATTTCCATGGCTTTATCTCTGGGTTTTACCTTGTTTAGATTGGTTATTATCATTGCTGATACACATTGAGTTGTGTGGCACAGCAGTGAGGGATAAAGAGCACAGGACTCAGGAGGAAGAGGAGGCTTTGGTTCCACATACAGTTCTGGCTTAAGCTGTGTGACTTTGGGCAAGTCATTTGCCTTTTCTATTTCATTTTTTCTTTATCAGTAAGGTGAAGTTGGAGAACTGCATGACCTTCTCTCTACACATCTGTCTGTGCCTCTGTATTTGACTCGTTATAAGGTTGTGGCATCTTCCTGTACATTTAGAAGTAGGGGGCCTTGAGACCATCTTTTTTACTCTGGGCTTAAGGAACTCATGGCTGTTTTCTCCTGAGAATTTATAGAAACAAGCTCTGAACAGCTAGCTTGGTGCAATCAATGGTGGTCTGTGGTCCTTTACAGAAAAAACCCTACCAGACTTTGCCTTGACACTTAACCTAATTGTCATTAGTACCTGACTGTTGGTTTTTAAATAGTAATTGAAAAATTAGGCAGACTTCATTAAAGGAAGACTTGAAAAATAGTTGCTTCAAAATCTCCCAAGAGGGGATTTTGGGGGTATGTTAGGGGTGGGGAATGGATATTCATAAATTCAACATTAACACTGCTTACTTTAGGGGGATAGGAAGGTGGGGATAGGTGGTAATTAAGCTCCAGACTTTCTGGTGTTTGGGCAGGTCTAGGTCTGGTTTGGGCAGTTGGTTGTAATCTGAGTGCCTGAACTTGCCCTGTAAATTTTGCTGAGAGAGGAGCAAAAGTTCCTTAGACTGGAACAGGAAAAGCTAAGAGACTCAGGGTCAATTTCATAGGTGTATTGCCTTTTTTCATGCCCCTGGTTTTTGAAATTATGTTGGTAATGTTTGCAAGTGGTCCTGGAAATGCTGTTCTTTCTCTTATTTAGCACATCTGAATTTCCTTTTTTTTTTTTTCTCCTCCTCCTGGCTTAGAAGTTTTGAAGTGTAATTTAGGCATATTAGAGGTGTGCTAGAAGGAAGCTTCCCTTTATAAAAGAGGGGAAAAGGTAGCAGGAAAGGTGTTTGATAATTCTCTTCTTGATGCAGCAGCTTCTTCCCCTCTGGAGGAGCCAAATGTTTCAGAGCTTTGTGTAAATACTTGCTGAGCTGTCAATATGTACCCAGGAGGTTTCTATAGTAAGGTGTAAACGACTCTATAGAATGTTTGACAGGCAAATTAATAAACAGTTTTCAAGCAAAGATAATGCTAGTCTCTTCTCGTGTGGTGGAATAAAATAACATTGGAGAGAAAGACAAGAATAGGAAAGAGGGTAGGTGATGCTGGGGGGCGAGGAGAGCATGGAGATGAGGAGAGATGATCTAAAAGAGATTTGAAATTAAGCCTAGCTGGCATGGCTCAATGGTTGAGTGTTGACTTAAGAACCAGGAGGTCACCCAGGAGGTCACCGTTCAATTCCCGATCAGGATCAGGGTACACACCCGGGTTGCTGGTTTGATCTCCTCAGCATGCAGGAGGCAGCTGATCAATGACTCTCTTGTCATTGATGTTTCTATCCACCTTTCCATTCCTCTCTGAAATCAATTAAAATCTATATTTTAAAAAATAAAAGAGATTTGAAATTAAAAGATGCTGCCCTGGAAGAGAAGCCTCCATGACCCTGGCTCCATGCCGAGTTTCATGGCATGTGGAGCTCTGCTCAAAAACAATTGCAATTTCAGAGTGAAAACAAATAGAGTTTGGAAGGAAGATCCTAAGTTTCAATAGTGAAGTAAGTGTGTTCCAAAACCCTGGTTTATGAGACTTTGAGTTTTAAAGTCTTGTTCTTTCAGAAAGGTTTTGTAGTTTGGTGAGATGTTTTTAGGGTTGGGTTTGCATTTTTGAAATACCAGAAAATAGAAAAAAGATATTGCAACTTCAGCGTCGTCTTCAGCCTCTGTTCTGCTGTGGCTGTCAGGATTATAAGCCCATTCCAAGGGCTGGGTTTATTTATATAGTTTTTACTGGACTCCTGCTTTTCACTTATATGTATGTTAAAATTAATGCCCCCAGGTTCCTGGGTCAGTGCAAAGTCCAAATGTTTGAGGACTCACTAAGTCCTGCCAGTAGGGTTATGTGGGTAGATTCAGTCTGTTTCTTTGTTTTTGTTTTCAAATTGCCATATCAGGATTAAAAACATTTCTGGGCCCTAGCCTGTTTGGCTCCGTGGATGGAGCATCAACCTGCAGACTAAAGGGTCCCAGGTTTGATTCTGGTCAAGGACAGGTTGTGGGCTCGATCCCCATTGGGGAGAGTGCAGGAGGCAGCCAATCAATGACTCTCTCATCATTGAGGTTTCTATTTCTCTCCCCTTCTTCCTTCCTCTCTGAAATTAATAAAATATATTTAAAATTTTTCTGGGTTCTTTCAGGCAAACACTTTTTATGGAGGTATTTTAGAAGTATAGTATCTAAGTTGCCTGCCTGTGGTATACTCAGCTTTGGTAGTCTTTTTTTTTTTTTTTTAATATATTTTTATTGATTTCAGAGAGGAAGGAGAGAAAGATAGAAACATCAATGATGAGAGAGAATCATTGATTGGCTGCCTCCTGCACGCCCCCTATTGAGCTTACAACCAGAATTGTGCCCTTGACCAGAATCGAACTCTGCACCCTTCAGTCCGCAGTCTGACGCTCTGTCCACTGAACCAAAGTGGCTAGGGCTGGTAGTGTTTTTTAAATATATTTTTTATTGATTTCAAGAGAGGAAAGGAGAGGGAGAGAGATATGGAAACATCAATGATGAGAGAGAATCATTGATTGGCTGCCTCCTGCATGCCCCCTACTGGGGATCAAGCCTGCAACCCCGGCATGTGCCCTGACCTGAAATGGGAAATCAAACCATGACCTCCTGATTCATAGGTCTACACTCAACCACTGAGCCATGCCAGCCAGACAGCTTTGGTAGTCTTGTGAGATGATCAGATATACTTCTCAAAGTTTCTTTTTAAACTAATCCCCTGACTCTTGACACCAGTTTTCTTCACATGAAGTGTTTTCTAACCACGGTCCTGGAAGTACCTTTTTTACCTACTGTAGTAGTAGGGTATACTAGTATGAACGCAATTATGGCCCTGATAATAATTTTTAGGTTCAGCTAATTTACTAAAAGCTATCAGCTTGTTTAAAAACAGCGGTTCTCAACCTGCGGGTCGAGACCCCTTTGGGGGTCGAACAACCCTTTCACAGGGGTCGCCTAAGACCATCGGAAAACACATATATAATTACATATTGTTTTTGTGATTAATCACTATGCTTTAATTATGTTCAATTTGTAACAATGAAATTGGGGGTCACCACAACATGAGGAACTGTATTAAAGGGTCGTGGCATTAGGAAGGTTGAGAACCACTGTTTAAAAACAAAATGCAAAAACTTGGGTTGAGACTGACATTCGTTACCCAGGCCTTTCCCAGTGTGTTGGTGGTGAGGATATTAGAATGTCAGACTTATTGTTAAGAGCATGATTTCTAACTCAGGGAGGTAAGGAGATTCAAATGGGAAATTGCTCTATGAGAACAAACCAATTAGATACTAAGGAAGAACTTAAAAGATAGAAGCAATCTCTGCTTTGGAGGAGTTTAGTTTTCTTGGGGAAGCATGCTTATGTGCACACACCTGGAAAACTTGCAAAGTAAGGCTTTGTAAATGGATATACCTGGTAGAACAAATTAAGTCTGTTGGCTGAAGGAATCCAAAAATAAGGAGCAATCAGAGTTAGACATATTACCTTGGGACAGTTTTCAGAGACAATGATTTGCGAAGCTAAATGTTTAAGATGGGGGAAGTTACATTAATTTGCTTTTTCATAACACTACTCTGAGTTCCAAGGGCTCTCTAAAATCCAAATTTCACATCCATCCACAGATGGTAGTTGTCTTATTCCAGTGACTTTGAGAATTTGGACTCTATAAAATTCCATGAAAGAGAGTGGTTCCAGGGTCTTAGTGGTTCCTGTGGTTATGTGCAGCCTTTAGTACAAACTGCCAAGTTCTTGGCCAGTTCAGTAATTTGGCCAGTTCAGTTGTAGTAATTTTGGCTTTGGAAGGTCATGTCACCTTCAGAGTTGTGTGCCCTGGACAAGTCTGCATTGACTAGTTCAATTTTTGTTGGAGAGCCAGGGTTTTTTATTTTTTGGCAGAGTTAATTGACCTTTCTTAAAATGAGCCTTGAAGTACCTGTTCAGACTGCTACTAATTTTGAAGGGCTGGGAGCTGAGCTTGAACTGAGTTGCTTAGGTTAAGCCTTACATTGAGGGTTGATGGGTAGGTAAGCCTGCACAAATGCAGTTTGCCCATCTGTTCACAGAAGTGGCCTTTTAAATGTTTTTTTTATTAGGTTGGCTATGGCCAAGAAGCTCATAAATGCTGCAAATACATGCTTATTCCTTATAGGAGCCTCTGAAATGTAGTGGTTTTGGTTTCTCCTTACTTGCTAATCCATGTATGATTGGACCATACATGGCTTCTGGCACTTTTCAAGGGCTGTAAGTGGATGCTTAACAGCTGAGGATGAATGGAGTGTCCCGTGCCAGCTACAGTGCTTCCACCTGGATGAGAAGGATGGGTTACTCTGTTCCAGAAAAGAAATAGGAGGTCGTGAATACAGATTTTAGTTTAGAAATATTTCTTTTAACTTCTGCCTTATCATTCAGGCATTTTGCAGAAACGAGTTTCCAGTAACTCAGAATTGGGCACCATGATTCATCTGCCATAGACAGTAGGTGTGTAGGGGCTTGAGATAAACTTTTTTTTTTTTAATGTATCTTTATTGATTTCAGAGAGGAAGGGAGAGGGAAAGAGAGATGGAAACATCAATGATGAGAGAGAATCACCGATGGCTGCCTCCTGCATGTCCAGTAATGGGGATCAAGCCCGCAACCCAGGCATGTGCCCTTGACTGGAATCGAACCTGGGACCCTTCAGTCCGCAGGCTGATGCTCTATCCAGCCAGGGCAAGATAAACTTCTTAGTCAGTCCCAGGTTTTAGAGGAATCCAGGTTAGAGTGAATGTTGACTTAGTGGCCTTGACTATTCTCTGCAGTTGTTCCCCAACCCCCCATTTAAATGGATAGAATTAGTTTTTATTTAATGTGAAGGGACATCTGAGTGAACTTTTATTTGTTTTTGTTAGTCATTTGTGCATACTAGAAGATGGTCTTGGGACAAATTGAGTCTTTATTTCCCAGTGGCTTCTGCCTTTTCTAAGGGTGTACTGCACTGGGAAGAAGTCTGATGCCAAGAATTCATTCCAACATGCTGCAGAGTAGGAAATTTGATCCCTAAAATGTTGACTTAGTGTTGGTTATGGTACATATTAGAAATCACTCAGTAATCCAGGACAGATTTTTGTCGCCCTCCAGGAAGTTAATGTTGATATGAAATATTAAAGGGCTTTGGGCACTGGGGCTATGTGCTCTGCAGGCCAAGAGTGCTGCTTGAATTGCCACCCATATGAAGAGGAAATGTGCCATGTGCTTTTTTTTCCCCTCTCTTGCATTTGGGCTTCCTTATAGCTTCATTCCTTCTGGGTCCCCGAGGCTTCAGTGTTAGATACTAGACTTCCTCCTCCCTTGGCACTGGTACATTCATGATTTTCTGTGGCTCATTACCAGCAGCCAAAATTTTTGTATGCTTTTCCCTCTTAAACTTGTTAGCTTTCAGCTTGCTTATTTATAGACATCTCTGTTAGAAGGAACTCCCCCCTCAAGATCTGGCCACCAGCATAATGGCGGCAGCAGAATTTAGGGATTGATGTGATACCAGTTATTTAAAAACCCATTTACTGTGTGCTTGGTGTTTTTTATTTTGCCTCTTGTTTTCCTTGAGGTCTTAACTTGCTTGCCAGGCCTGAATGCATCTGGGTCTAGCTGTTTACTCTGAACTGACTTGTGCCTGGTGTACTTTGACTTTTAAGAAAAGTGAATTCAGGTGGAGAATTAAAGGCTACATCATGCTGGGTGTTTCCTTTTAGAGGAAGCAGATATATCTTTGGGCTCTTCTTGCCCAGTGATTTCCCCTCTCGGGTAGACCTTAGTATGGCTTACTCTTGTCCATAGAGAGCAAGTCATTTGAGCAGAAATACTGGGATTGTTACTGTTTGTCTTCTCTGGCAAATACGGTAGATGGCTTTCTCTCTTCCCCTTTGGACAATATCCAGTTCTGCTGCTAAGGTGGTAGAGTTCATGAGTTGGTCCAATATTAGCTTAGGAGTGTGAGTCTCTCTTTTAAACACACACACACACACACACTCTATCTATCTATATTATTATTATTATTATTTTCGAGAGGAAGGGAGAAGGAGGGATAGAAACATCAATGATGAGAGAGAATCATTGATTGGCTGCCTCCTGCAGGCAGGCCCCATTCTGGGGATCTGGCTTGTAACCTGGGCACTCTGACTGGGAATTGAATTGTGAACTCCTGGTTCATAGGTCGATGTTCAACCATTGAGCCACACCAGCCGGACTCTCTATCTTTTTTTAAAGATTTTTTAAAAAAATTGATTTTGATGCCCTAGCCAGCTTGGCTCAGTGGATAAAGCGTCAGCCTGCGGATGGAAGGGTCCCGGGTTCGATTCCGGCCAGGGGCACATGCCCGGGTTTCGGGCTCAATCCCCAGTGGGGGGCAAGAAGGAGGCAGCCGATTAATGATTCTCTCTCATCATTGATGTTTCTATCTCTCTCTCCTTCTCCCTTTCCCTCTGAAATCAATAAAGAAATATATTTTTTTTAAAAATTGATTTTGAGAGAGGGGGGGGAGAGTAACATCCATGTGAGAGTGAAATATCAGTCTTCTGCCCCCTACTGGGGATTGAGCCCACAATCCAGGCACGTGCCCTGACCAGGAATCAAACCAGCAACCTTTCAGTGCACAGGATGACACTCAACCAACTGAACCACTCGGCCAGGGCAGGAGTGTGAAACTCTTGATAATTCAGATTTGGATAACCCATCTTTCACTTTCAGACTTCTAACTTTTTACCATTTAGGAGTCTGGGCTGCCAAAGATAACTATACTGTAAAGGACTTTGTGAACAATTCTTATGGTAGTTCATCCACGACTTTGTCCTAGGTCAGGGATAGATCAAGAAATTTGCTCTGGGGCAAATAGCTAGCTAGTAAAAGGTAGAGTTTGGATTTGAATCAGGTTGGTCTGATTTTTTTCAGAACTGTACACTATAGACTACTAAAATTGTTTCTCCAAAATGAAATATTTGAGCACGAAGGCTTATTGGCACATTAGTTTTGCAATTCCCTGGAATTCTTAAATGTGGTGAAAGACTGAAAAGCCCTTAGTTTTACAACTTGACATTAAGCCTAGATTTCTGTCCTGCATGCCCCTTTCATTTAGGATTTTATTTAGGTTTCTGATGAATGGCCATGTGATCCCAATGGTGAGAATTGGGAGGGATGTTGGAGAGTGTGGTTGGGGATGAGATTCAGGTTCAAAATAGAGTCCTTCACTTTGCTCTAAGTGAGAGTAACTTGCATTATGAAAATATTTGCAGGGTGATTTTACTTTCTGTAACTTGGAGCACTCACTGGGGAGGCAGAGATTATTGTCTTAATTTTTCATTTGGGGAAAGTGAATACATAAAGGTTAAGTGCCTGTACATACAAAGTTTCATAGCACAGTCAGCTCTAAAACCAAGGTTTAAAGTTCCCTTAGGTTGTGTGACTTTAGGCAAGTCACTTTTCTGAATCTGTATCCTCAGTTAAATAGTGAGAAACAATTATCTACCTTGTAGGCTGTAGTAAATATCAAACGAGATATGTGAAAGTACTATTATCAAATAAAATTAAAATGGCCCAGCTGGTATGGCTTAATGGTTGAGCATCAACCTGTGAACCAGGAGGTTACAGTTCGGTTCCAGGTTGCGGGCTCAATCCACAATAGGGAGCATGCAGGAGGCAGTGGATCAGTGATTCTCTCTAATCGTTAATGTTTCTATTTCTCTCTCCCTCTTCCCTTCCTCTCTGACATCAATAAAAAAATATATTTTCAAATATAGTGTAAAAAAAATAACTCTCAAAAAAAAAAATCAAACATGACTCATGTTTGGTAGAGGCCCCTGCTTGAGAGTGGGATAGAATTGAGCAGTTAAAGACATTGTTGGTCTTCACTCAATTAAAAGCTCTCCTATAGTTCATTATATTAATGCTTAAAAAAAACTTTTTTAAGCACCTGTTACAGTTTGAGAGCTAGAGTAGTATAGGGGTTCTCAGTGTAGTCCCTAATCATCAGCATCAGCATTACCTGGGCCCTGTTTAGAAATGCAAATACTCAGTCAGACTTACCAAATCCAGAACTGTAGAAAACTCTGGCCAGTGTTTTATCTATCTATCTATCTATCTATATAGGAACATTTATTTTTATTTTTTAAATCCTCATCCAAGGACATGCTTAGAGAGAGTAAGGGGGAGAGAGAAACATCGATGTGAGAGAGAAACATCAACTGGTCAGGCAATGTGTACCCTAACCGGGGACTGAATGGGCAACCTTTCAGTGCACAGGATAACACTCAAACAACTGAGCCACTCTGGCTGGGCACTAGTGTGTTTTAACAAGCCACCTAAACAATTGTGATGCATGCTCAAGTTTGTGATTACTAGGTTTATGCATTTGTGTTAATAACTAGGCTACACAGAGTATATCCAAATTACCTCAGGGGCTTCTTTGAAATTATATCATAGGCTAATGTTTCATATGTACCTTCCCCTTCCATGATGTCAAAGTATTATTGAATGGAGGAAAGGTTAAAAGTGCTTGAAGTTGGAGGAAAAAGAAAATACTTTTTTTAAAAAGTGTATTTTTATTGATTTCAGAGAGGAAGGGAGAGAGAGAGAGAGAAACATCAACGATGAGAGAGAATCATTGATCAGCTGCCTCATGCATGCCCCACACTGGGGATCGAGCCTGTAACCTGGGCATGTGCCCTTGACTGGAATTGAGCCCGGGACCCTTCAGTCCGCAGGCTGACACTCTATCCACTGAGCCAAACCAGCTAGGGCAAGAAAATACTTTTGAGATGGATCTTCTACTATGCAATAATGAACAACTAATGACAAAACGTGTCTGTTTATTTATTGAACTTGGGGACTCCCTGCCTTCCACTTTATCTCTTTCTCTTAGCTCTTTGGTGATAGCATGAAGATAATCTGGATCTGTGTTCCTGGTTGTTTGATGAAGATGGAGATCATTTTAGGGTGATTACTTAGGGTATTCTCCAAGTATGATCAGTTGCCCAAGAAAGTGATTCTTGAAAAATGCTATTCAAAGGCCAGTATTGTAGCATTAATTAAATGCTACAATAACCCTTCTGCTTATGATAATGGCTAACTGATCTGAGAACAGGGCCTTTGGGGATTTGGGGCTCTCTCAGTAGGCCTCTCTCATCCCTCAGTCTCCAGTGGTCACCCTGAGTTTTGCTGTGATTCCTTTCTTTGAGTCCATTGTGAAAGCCTAGCAAATAAATCCTCTAAGTCAGCGGTTCTCAACCTGTGGGTTGTGACCCCTTTGGCGGTTGAACGACCCTTTCACAGGGGTCGCCTAAGACCATCCTGCATATCAGATATTTACATTACGATTCCTAACAGTAGCAACATTACAGTTATGAAGTAGCAATGAAAATAATTTTATGGTTGGGTCACAACATGAGGAACTGTATTTAAAGGGCCAGAAGGTTGAGAACCACTGCTCTAAGTAGATTTCTGATAAGTCATCCCATCTCTGAAGTGGATGAGGTGTCTCCGAGGAGTGAACATTTGAGCCATGACCTGTCTCCAGTTTGTGACTTAAATAAGGATTGTGCTTGGTACAGAAATGGAAGTTACAGAAATGGTGAGACAATAAACATTAACAATACAAAGATCAAGAGGAGAACCAGTGTTCCAGTTCACCTGAGTTTTCTGAAAACCCGATGTGGTTTCTGTATCCTTCCCATTAAAAACATATTTCCTTGTACCAGACCTCTTTTCCCTCCTGCCTGAGAAGTGAAGCTGTGATCACTCTGTCCTAGCTATGAGGAAGACAGAGGCTTCTGGGAGACAGTATGCTGACAGTTTGATTGTGATTTGGTACTTGTATGTACAGGCAATTTATACCACTTTTAGATCAACATCATTCAGTGAAGATTTCTGGTTCTGCTGACCTCTGTTGGACTGGCCTGGCTAACTAGAGGCAGAAAGAAGTGCCTTCGTCTAATTCAGTATTAAACAGAAGTTTCCTAATGATCTCTACTTTTCTCTTTTCCCACTTTCTTGTCTTTGGTCTGAAGACCGTTTCTTAGTCCCCCCTTAATTTGTTTTGAGGGTTCTGTTGGCTCAGGACAGATTTATAACATTCTTGTTTTTCTAATCTGTGATTTGAATCCTTTGCTTTCCTAGTGTAGCTTTGAATTGACATCTTTAAAACCCTTACATAAAACCTCAAGTGACCAATATGTGATCTCATTATGGTATTTTGGGTTAAAATAAAATGAGATTGAGATAGCTGGGTTCACCCACCCAGACACATTCACCAAAGAGAAATTCTGTGTGTCTTGCATAGGACAAGCTCAAATGAGTATATGAGCCAAAACAGACGTGGGGGTGGAGTGGGTGGGGGTAGGAGTACATTTTAGCTAGATTTCCATAGGTTAGCATGCCAAGTATCCATCCCAATTTGATTATATTGGCCAGAGATAGCAAATAAAGAGGAGAGACAAGCTTCAGAAAAGACAGCTGGTAACTTTGGTCTGGTCCCATGTGTTTCTGGTATAAATGATGAAGCCAGGGTCTCCTATACACATTTGTGTGGACAGTGGTACAAGGAAGGTTGGTACCAATGTACTTTTGGAGCTTTAAAAAGAACTGGAAAATTTTACAGGACTCTAGCTTTTCAGGGTATTGTTAACCTTAAAAAAGCCTGAGGATATAAGGGTACCTATAATCTTAATAAGGTTGGCTGTGCCCTGGGCCATTCTTTAACTTATGTAACAGTGCCTGTTATAGTTCAGAGTCAACTTAGGGGGATCAGGTGAAAGATTGGCATTTTTGGAAAGTGGTCCAAGGCAGCCCTAGGAATTAATGAAATAAACACAGTGGCAGCATTGCTGCTTCTCAGTGTTTTTATCAAAAGGCAGGACTAATGATTGGATTGATGCAATCAATCAATGCATGATAAATGGAATACCTAACTGCATATAAATCAAGTTCCTACAGCTCAGTGATGTGTCATAGATACTTTTTTAATATAGAAGAAAAACACTGGCATATGTAGAACTGTGCACTTAAGAGAAATTTAGGACCTTTTATATAACCACTGCAAGACCAGTCCAAGTTTGGAGTTATAGATAAAATAAAAGGAATGGGGAAATGAGGGCTTTTTAAAGAGAAAGCAAATGAGGCTTAAAGTTTTGTGGCTTTATGAGCAGTGTTTGCCTAGCCTTTTTTTGTTTTTGTGCTGTGTCTACAAAGCAGTTTAATAGGGAAGAGAGAGAAGAATATTTTAGAAACTAGATTAGAAGAATTAGGTATGATTTAGAAGTATTGTCTTTATTGAAAAGTTGGTATTGCACTCTGCTGGGTGAAGCTCTGTAAGGTTACATGGACCCTTGCCTCTACATGTATTCCTTAAGACAGAAAATGTCTTTAAAAATTGTCCTCATTTGGGCTTGTGGTCTATTCGCAATAAGGTCCTCTCCCTAGTTGAAGCACCCAAGGATGGTTTGTAGGAGGAAGTAGCTTTTTCTGGTGTCAACTCATACCACTTCATGTAGTAACAAGGTCTATACATTATTTTTTAATGAGCATGTACTACTAGATGCAATATACAAACCTTTCTTTCTTGCATACCATCAAGATTTCCTAGACTTAGGTCAATTCTCAATTGCCTAATCCTGTTGCTCAAATGTTGTCTGATTTAAAGTATACCATACTTGGAACTTGTTAATGTCAGAAGTCTTACAGCAGAACT
>NW_005871245.1:2322819-2368583 GCF_000147115.1 Myotis lucifugus | reverse complement strand
ATATATATATATATTATTGATTTTTTTTTTTACAGAGAGGAAGGGAGAGGGATAGACAGTTAAAAACATCGATGAGAGAGAAGCATCGATCAGCTGCCTCCTGCACACCCCCTACTGGGGATGTGCCTGCAACCAAGGTACATGCCCTTGACCTGAATCGAACCTGGGACCCTTTAGTCCCCAGGCCGACGCTCTATCCAGTGAGCCAAACTGGCTAGGGCTACAGCAGAACTCTTTAAAAAAACCTGTGGGTACCTAACTATATGCCAGTTGCTGATAGTAATGCAACAAATACGCATTGAACTTCTATAATGTATCAGGCAGGCACTGTGTTGTGAACACTAGGCTTCATAATTCCTGTCTCCAATAGAGTACTTTCTAGTGGAGAGAAATGTAAACAAATAAATAACTATAATTGTAATAAATGCACTGGAGAAGTATCACCTTCAATAAATTCTCTTCCACCCTGGATGGGTAGCTCACCCCTGTGCGCCAAGGTTGTGGGTTTGATCCCTGGTCAGGGCACATACATATAAGAAGCAGCTAATGAATGCATCAATAAGTGGAACAACAAGTCAATGTTTTTTTCTCTCTCTCTCTGAAAAAATTCTATAAAAAATAAATTATCTTCCAATTTTTTTTAAGTAAATTTTTATTTATGATTACTTTGGTTAGTGGGTGGCTTTGTACTGCTAGACTCTTAGGATGGGTACTGGTCATTTATTTCCTTTAACTACTCCAAGGTAAAATGTTACAGGAATTCTCCATCTGAGACTGGTCTTGAGTCCATTAAGTTGGGGGAGAGATAAGCTAGATAGCATCCATTGTTTCTTAGCAAGGTTCTTCTTTGTGTGGCAGTGCATTGCAGGACATTTGACATCCTGCTCCCCAGGTAATAAATGCTAGTAACACCACAATGTGTGTATGATAACCAAAAGAGGCACCTTTCTTATTTCCAAACACTTCCTGAGGGGTTAGTATTGCCTTGGTTGAAAACTATTGGGATTTACTGCCAGAATTCTTAGAAGGAACTATCGAACAAATTCCTTTGGGAGAACAGACTGAAAAGTAGGTAGAGCTTGAGAATTGGGTTGGTCAACCCCTTTTGGTATCTAACTTGTGTGTTCTTGTTTTTTAAGTAGGCGTTTTGAAACTGCTTTCAAGCCCATTCTGCTTTTTCTCCTATTGAGGGTGGAGCGAGGGATAATGTCTATTATAAATTGATACTGTAAAAAGCATTTTGCATACTTATCATTTGAACTGCCTCATATCTTACTTAGACTATTTTTAAATTCCCATTTTACAGATGTTCTGGTGCCAAGGGATGAAGTGACTTGCTCAGAGTTGTCGAAGCTTGTGCTTTCTCTCTTAAAGAGCATAACTTTAACTTACTTGATTGGTAATCAACCTCTTATTGACCCCTCTGAGTTTCTGATTTTGAGTATATGGGACTGGACTTTAACTGTTATGGTTTCTGAGTTTTATTGCTAGAAATTTGGGACTTGTGTAGGATAATAATAGCTAACATTTGGGGTGCTGGAAGATAAAGTAGTCAAACACACACAGACACATACCTACCTCTTGAGGCTTATATATTCTAGACTAGGATATTGACATTAAACAAGATAAATAAGTAAACCATATAGTATGCTAGTGATATATGCTCAGGAGAAAAAGTTTATCAGGGACCAGGTATAAGAAGTGTGCAGGACTGAAATTTTAAATGGGTTCGCCAGGGAAGGCCAAATTGAAGTGCTTGATATGAAAGGGTGAGCTGTATTAAAAACTGGGAAAAGGAAGTATTCCAGGTGGGAGGATCAGTGAATACAAAAGTTCTGAAGCCAGAGCATGTCCAGCTGGATTGAGGAAACAGTGTTTTGTTTTGTTTTACTGTGTGAAAACATTTCATTCAACCCTGAAGGTACTACAGCTATTATCTTTTCTATTGATGTGGAAACTGAGGGACAGAGAAGTTGAAGGCATTGCTAGGGCAGAGCTCTTAACCACTGCCTAGGGACTGGCCATGTAGTCCTGGCCATTTTTTCAGGACTTGTAAGGTCTCTAGAATTACACCATCTCTTCCATAGTCTCTTTTCCTTTTCTACTTTTAAGGTAGGAAAGTTTGTTTTACACACAATTTTCTACTTTCCTGGAGCTTATATTCTAGTCTCGGAGACAGATAGTGAACAAGATAAATAAATACAGCATATAATATGTCAGTGATATGTTCTCAGGTGAACAAGATTATCAGGTACTAGGTATAGGAATTTGGGAAAGCTTGGATTTGACTGAGAATGCTGTTTATTTGGGAATCTGAGGAGCATTCCTGGTTTTTCTCTTGGCCATGCACTACCCTCTTCAGACATATCATTGTTTGGCTAAGGAAACTGAATGTTCATCTGTGTTCTAGAATCACTCTGTGCTGGAGATGTGAGGAGCTTTGGAGGGAAGGCCATGTAGCCCAAATGTTCTCAGACTGAACATGAGAATTGCCTGAGTAAATTCCTTGCCCCATTCTAGAGTTGTTGATTCAGAATCTGTAGGGCAGGGTTCAATTATATAGCTGGGAAAGTTAAGGTGAAACCTGGTTAGTTCCTCCTGTGGGGGTGGGGGTGGGGGGTGGTCAGAGAACTGGAATTGGAATTCAGGTGTTCTCTCAGTCTAGTACTCTTTCCACCATGATGTACTTCTGCCTTATTCTTGGGATTAAAAAGTTGTACAGAAGAAGACGTTTAATTTTATCAAATGGTATTTCAGTTCCTGTTTGATTATCTTTCTTGGGGCCTTACTATTTTTATAACCCTGGATTTAAGAAGTACCTAAAGGAATTTTTTTCTCTAGTTGTGTGATTTCCTTAGAGGCTGTTGTAATTTGTTGGAAATTGGGAGATATTTGTTAGCTAAGTTTGGTCTTTAAAAAAGTTATCTTTATTTTTGAAAGAGCATTTTCACTGTTGAAAGGTGGCCAATGAAAGTGTTCTGGATGAGGAGAAGGACTCTGTCATTTGTTGGGGAATTCATTAGTTTGGTGCTCTGTTTTATTTGAAGGGTTCTCTTTGGAAGGGGGGGCGCGGGGCAACTAGCCACCTGGTTGTGGTTTTTCTCACATGCCTCTTTTGGGTGGACAGCTGTGAGGTAGTTATTACAGTTGGCTCTCATAATCTGAGTTTTGCTAGGTGATTCAATTACTCTTCCCCCTTTGGTTTCTCTTTTCTACCCTTGGTGAGTTTTCTTAGATCTTCTGATCTGCAAGGATGGAGCACAGTGACTTAAATATCTCTGAGCCTGGGAGAGAGCCAGGCTTCTTGTCTTGTTCTCTATTACTTTAGAGGCAGAGTCGGGGTTGAAAGGTCCTGAGTCTGATGTCTGGTTACATACAGCCCCTCCTAAAGAGTTTGGTCACTTTGGCTGGTGCTTTGGGTGATGTCTTTGAAATTGGCTCTTACTTAGTCTATAAAGGAAGAATGTGCTCTAACCTTGTAGAATCATTTTTGTAAGCAGAATGGGGTAGCTAGAACTTTTCATTAACTTTGAAGTGTTTAATTATAGTCAACTTGGACACTTATGAAGCTTTATTATTTTTATTTATTTATAAAATATATTGTTATTGATTTCAGAGAGGAAGGGAGAGGGAGAGAGAGATGGAAACATCAATGATGAGAGAGAATCGTGGATCGGCTGCCTCCTGCACGTCCCCTACTGGGGATCAAGCCTGCAACCCAGGCATGTGCTCAGTCCATAGGCCGACGCTCTATCTACGGAGCCAAACTGGCTAGGGCAGAAACTTTTTTATTTTTAAAAATATTTTAGAGAGAGAGGAAGGGAGAGGGAGAGGGAGAGAGAGAAACATCAATGTAGTTGATTGGCTGCCTCCTGCAGGACCCCAACTAGGGATCAAGCCTACAACCTGGGCATATGCCAGAATCAAACGGCAACCTTTCGGTGCATGGGACATCACCTAACCAACTGAGCCACACTGGCCAGGGCTGAAAGAATTTCTAAAAAATCTGTCTCTTTGATCTGGTAGTTGCGAACTAGTTGGTGATATCTCCCTCACCATAAGCAGATGACCAGTTTATTTAGACAGGGAATGTCTGGCCTGCGAGCCCTATAAGGCCCAAGAAATCATTTGGTCTGATCCTGTCAAGGTAACCACAGGCAGGACTCTGAAGTCAATAAATCTAGGAGCTTTTTTCATAGTAACATAAATTTATATTATGTGAATGATATTAAGTGAATGGTGTTATAAATATCCAAATGGTCCTTGGCAGAATAAAGGTTTCCCAACTAGAATGAAATAATTGTTTTTTATCTCTTGTGAAGGAGAAAACTTGAGGTGGGGGGGTGATTCTCCTGTTATGAATAAGAATCATAGTCTGAGTGGGTTTGATTTCCTGGGTCTGGTGTTGTATATCTGATGAGAGATTTTTATTTTAATAATCAATTTCAGGAAATCTTTAATGATATCTCTAGTGAGTCCAAAATAGAAGGTTAAGAATCTCTTATTGTTCTAGGTGGGGAAACATGTCAGCTTAAGTGCAAAGCAAAAGGAAGGGAGTCTCCTTATTTTAGGAAGCTGGGTCTGGGGCTAGAACTAAACAAGTGGTTTATCCTCAATTGTGGTAGGAGTCCTAGATCAGTCTTCAGAGCCATGAAATACTGGAGGAATGAAAAAAGACGGGATGAGACATTGACTACAGATTTTTGGGGGGTGGGGAGACACAATGAGAATGATTTACACTGGTCAACTCCTGTGTATCAGGGTATAAAGAGTGGTTCTTTTATGGAATTCTGTTCTGTCCATCCTAAGATCTTGAGTAGAGCCACGTGGAACTAGCACGTTAGTTGGGTGAGGCCTTAACTTTTATGTTTGTCCCTGCCTGGAATGCACCTCAACATGGGAGGGTCCAAGTAAGGGAACTGAATCAACAGCTGCTGCCTGTCCCTGTAATCACAGGAAGCTGAGGCCGAGTGTCTTTGTATGGGAGCTCCCCAGCCAGACAATAGTTTGTGCTGGCAGGGCCATGTGGCGAGTCACGTGACCCGGGGCTGTTTTCTGCCGGGGTCCTCACCCATCTGTTCTCTCGGCTCTTTCTGGGTTATCAGGCGCCAGTCCAAGTCCTCCCAGGCAGCCAGCTTCATGGCCAGAGATTACGAGCACTAACCTTCCTGGCAGGGGCGGTGTGGCTTCGCGTTTATGCAGATTAGCCATGTGTTTCTCACTTCAAGGCGTTCCACAGGAAAAGCCTTTTCCTGTGTTTGGCTCTCAGTGGGCGGTTCCCAGCTTACTGTACTGGGACTCGGCAAGCTGCAGGCCTGCACGAGAGGGATCACAGTACACTGGCCCCCTCCCATTCCACCTCCAGTGCTACGTCACCACAACACAACCGCTCGTGCTCTCATACTGTTGGTGTCATTCATTCGGTGCCAAGATTGCTTTAAAAAATTCCCTTGGCCCCAGTTCAAACAGGAGTACAGCTGGGATGTGTTAGATTTTAGGCAGTCTGCCCTCAATTTGAGATGAGTTATAAATAGCAGTGCCGACTTCCTTAACTACCGCTCTCTGAGGTAAAATGCAGGTTAATTACTGTGGGAATCAATTAGGGGGTTCTTTCGATTAAAGAGCCAGGGATGCTTTTTAAAATTGTTATTATTAAAAGTCATACAACAAATCTAGCCAGGAATAAATTGAAAGCACAAGGAGTAAGAAGTAATATGTAATTGTCCCAAATCCAAGATTAGGGCTCTTGGTTTATACTGGCCCCAACTAATTGGCATTTAGGGAGACAGAACAAATGGTAGTCAAGACTTCTTTCTGATGGACACCTTTTGGCAACCCCGGCCCATTCCTCTCTTCAGTATTCTTGCCAGTCCAAATCTGGCTCCATAGGGTTACTGCTGTTCACTTCTTTTCTGCATCTTTGGATTGGAACTTAGGTCTGGTGCTTTCCTTAGTTGGACGTTTATTTCAAGAAAATTAAGAAGTTTCTCTTTTCCTAATGCACTGCCACTTGGTGTGGTGTATTTTGGTGGTTTCTGCTACTGTCTTCTTGGCTCTCTTCTCAGTCAGTCATGGTCAGAGGTTGGAGAATTTGAAGTCTAGTCTGTTATATCTCACCAACTCCTGTGGGTCATTATGGCTTTCCTTGGGGCAATAAGAAGTAAGGGATTCCATTAGCCCACTGGTCTGGAGGGGTTGTAATTCCATTTGCTTGGAACTGGGGAACTCTCTACGCAAGTGGTTAGTCTGCAAGCTGTTTGTTCTGAATATATTCAGAGGGACCAGCCTGCTAAGCATCCTTGCCTTTGATGCCCCTAAACTGCATCTTTTGATGCATTTTATTTGGCAGGCAGTTTGTAACACAGCCAGTGATCTGGAAAGAGATAAGTGGTAGATGGAGATGGGCGGGGGGTTCTTATGGCTCTTTTCCCCCCTTTTATTTTTTATGAATGCAGTAGGGTATATAGCAGGGGGCCTGACTTCGCTGACCTAGGGGGCAGCATTTTCTTCTCAATTATGTGTCTTTATGGCAGAGCTTTTGCTTTTGAAGTGTAATCACAGTAATCTACTCCTGTGGTTTCCCATTGAAAGGATTTCCTCTCTGTCTTTCCCAGAGAGCAATCTCTTGCTCTTTGCAGCCAGGGTTTGGTGTTTCCCTTCCATTGCCTTTTCCTTGGTGCCTGCGGACTACTGATACTGACTTTTCTAGCTTGCATGTAGTAGGGATTTTTCTGGTCTGAAATTGCTACTATGGGATAAATGATTAGTGAAGATGTAAGCCCCCATCTCTGTTTTGAGAGATTGGAAGATGGCATTTCATCTATAACTACAAATCACAACTCTTTTACAGTGGTTTTAAATATCAGAAGTGTGAGTTAGGTCCCTGCCCACCTCCCCTTCTGATATGAGCAGATGTTTAACTTTGACTTGAGAACAGTTATCTGATGGTTAGAGCTGGATAAATTTTAGTTTGCTAAGCGGCATATTCTTTTTATTTTATTTTATTTTATTTTATTTTATTTTGATTTGAGAGAGAGAGAGAGAGATCAGTTTGTTATTCTACTTATTTATGCATTCATTGGTTGATTCTTATATGTGCCCTGACTGGGGATCATCCTTGGCTTATCAGGACAATGCGCAAATCAACTGATCTACCCAGCCAGGACGCTAAGCTGCATATTCTGTTGATTATAACACTTTGGTGAAGGGAGGGGGTCAGAAATCTGATGTCCAGGAAAGAGAAATGTCTAAACTTTATTTTTAGAATAAGAATTTCTTTTTTTTTTTAATTTATTTATTTTTAATATATTTTATTGATTTTTTTACAGAGAGGAAGGAAGAGAGATAGAGAGTTAGAAACATCGATCAGCAGCCTCCTGCACATCTCCTACTGGGGATGTGCCCGCAACCCAGGTACATGCCCTTGACCGGAATCGAACCTGGGACCTTTCAGTCTGCAGGCCAACGCTCTATCCACTGAGCCAAACCGGTTTCGGCAAGAATTTCTTTGATTTGTATTTATTTTTAGTCTGCAAAGATTTCCTAAAAATGATGAAAGAATCCTTAACCTTTTATTAACGAAACCCCAGGTAAGTAGCTGTCCTCTGTGGGGGAGTACAGTGCCCCTGTGAGAGAAGAAAAGGTAACTTGCCTTTAGCCTTTTGTTTTCAAGCAGGATATTGGGGAATGCCTGTATAGTTTGAGACCTTTCTGGTATACGATGGCACATAAGATTCTTCTCAAAAGTGTGCTTGTTCTCTCTTGGCTGTTTATTCCACCCTCACCTATTTCAGTGCTATTCACTTTTTTTCTACCCTCAAAGTCATATCCTGGTTTAGGGAGTGCCCCTGGCCCTATGGATAGATGGTTTGATCTGGGCTTTCTCACCATAGTATCACCTACCCACTTCTTGCAGTGGGGCAGCCTGGCACATTGAAGTTACTGAGCCGTAGCTCTGCAGGTGGGGTCTTTGAAAATAAAATGTCTGATTTCTGGCTTTCTAGAACTTAGTCTTGAGAGATTCAGTCAGTTAGCTGGACAACTAAGAGATAAACATTAAAATTCTAACTGAATCTACAATAGGAGATTGAGAAATGTGAGAGATCAGAGTGTGTTGAAGAAGTAGGAAGGACCTTCCTGTTGAAGGGTTGGGTTTCTGCTAGTGGAAGCCATCATGGAAAGGAGGGCAGGGCAAGAGGGTACCATTGCATAGAGCTGGGCATGCTCCGTTATGTGGGGGACTTTGGTGTGAGACTAAAAAAATGTGTATAATTGGGGCATGCTGTGGTGGGCTTTAGAGTCACACAGAAGCGCACTATTTACCATCATAATTTTTAATCTTTACCCGAGGATGTGGCTTCTTTATTTTTTTAAATTGATTTAAGAGAGAAAAACATTGATGTGAAAAACACCAATTGTTTGATCAGTGCCTCCTGTACACACTCTGACCAGGGATTGAACCCGAAACCTAGGTATGTGCCCTGACTGGGAATCGAACCTGCAACCTTTTTGGTGTACCGGACAATGCTCCAACTAACTGAGCTACTAGCCAGGATAATTAGATGAAAGACTGATGTGTTCAAGGTCAGACAGTGATAGAGTTAGAATCTGAACTCATGTCTATGGATTTATTACACTCTTTGCTCTTACCATGCGATACTGAACAGGATGTAGATAGGAAGAATGGAGCTGTTGTGAATCAAGGAGAGATGAAGATGATTTGTGAGCATTGCTCTAGGTCCAGTATGATAGCCACTAGCTACATATATGATTATTTGAATGTAATTAAAAGTAAATAAAATAATTTAGTTCCTCAGTCGCACTAGCTATATTTTAAGTACTTAATAGTCACACATCCCAGAAAAATTTATTGAGCAGTGTTTCTCTAATTCACTAGTTCTCAGCTAGTATACAGTCATCCAAGGATCTTTAGAGGTGGGGTGGGGGGAGCCCAAGCCCTTCTAGACCCACTAAATTGGAATCTCTATGGAGAGGCCCAGGCATTTGTAAAAATTCCCATCTGTAGCCCTGGTTAATAGCTACTGCTCTAGAAGCTCCATAGTAACCATGATAATGACTGCCCCTCAAGTGTTGTGGGGAGACCTGGACTGGCAGAGATACCCGGAGTGGGCTTGTCTCTGTTCAGCAAATATAGTCTTCCCTGGGGCCACAAGGACAGCAGCTGCAGTGAGGGACGAGAAGAGGATCTCCTTGGTATGTGTGTATGATGTGGCTGTGTAAGCCCCTGAGCTCTTTACAGGAGAGAATGGTGATGTTTTGGCTCCAGGTGTACCGATGAAGACCACATGCTGTTCATTACTTACTAGTCCAGTTGTAGTTAAGTTTGAACTTCCTAAAGAATCCCAAAAAAACATGTATAGCTCCAAAATTATGATAGGGAACATTATTAGAGCTTCTGATACAGAGGCAGGACTTGGCAAAATTGTTTTAGTTATATTGGAAACAACACTTTAATATTGACATGTAGTAGTGATTGGGACATGGTTTTACTATGATTGTAGTTTAGATGAGGCTATACATCATCACTGTTACCTTTTTAGCTGAGATTTCAGCTGCAGCTTAAGAGAGAGAACTTCACTTTTTTCCTCTTGGTATTTAGAATAGTCCCTGTGGCTTTTTTTTTTTTTTTTTTTTTTTTTTTTTATGTATTTTATCGATTTTTTACAGAGAGGAAGGGAGAGGGATAGAGAGCCAGAAACATTGATGAGAGAGAAACATCGATCAGCTGCCTCCTGCACACTCCCTACTGGGGAGGACAGTCTTTCCATTGATTTTTTGAGATAGTGCAGGGGAGGGAGGAAGAAGGAGAGAGGGAGAGGGAGATTTTTCCTCTTGGTATTTAGATTAGTCCCTGTGGCTTTTTGTCTTATCTATTTTCCTCATGACAGCTTGACTTAAACACTTAGGTGTACTCTGTCCCCACCCCCAAAGACATGTACAGAGAACCAATTGTTTAAATGCCCCCTTCTTTTTTTATGTGTATGTGTTAATCCCTACCAAGGACAGTCTTTCCATTGATTTTTTGAGATAGTGCAGGGGAGGGAGGAAGAAGGAGAGAGGGAGAGGGAGAGAGAGGAGAGAAACATGGATGTGAGAGGGACACATCAATTGGTTGCCTCCCGCACTTACCCCAACAGGGGCCAGGAATCAAACCTGCAATCCAGGTACGTGCCCTTGACCTGTAATTGAGCCTGCAACCCTGCATTGCTAGGGCCAACACTCTAATCACTGAACAACACCAACCAGAGTTGACCCCCTTATTTTGGAGGGGTTTTCGTTGTTATTTTGAAGGTCTTACCTTAAATTGTAATTTATTAATTATAGAATAACAGAACTAGAAGGGACCCTACATATAATCTAGACCTGTGGTTCTTTTTCTTTTAAAAAAATTTTTTTTATTGATTATTAGAGAGAAAGAGAGGAAGGGGGAGAGAGAGAAACATGATGTGAGAGCAAAACATTGATTGGCTGTCTCCTGCACACCCCTAACTGGGAATCGAACCCGAAACCTTTATTTGTACGGGACTGACGCCCAACCAACTGAGCCACATCAACCAGGGCTAGACCTGTGGTTAAAGTGTGGTCCCTCAACCAGCAGCATCAGCATCACCTGGGAACTGTTAACAAATGCATATCCTAAGCCTGACACGAAACTACATAATTAGAGGCTCTGGGGGTGGGTTCCAGCAGTGTGTGGTTTATTAAGCCGCCCAGGTGATATCTATATTCCTCAGTCCAAATTTAAGATTTAATTTTCTGTTCTTTTTAAATATATTTTTATTGATTTCAGGGAGGAAGGGAGAGGGAGAAAGAAACATCAATGGTGAGAGAACTATTGATTGGCTGCCTTCTGTACGCCCCACGCTGGGGATCAAGCCTGAAACCCGGGTGCCTGGACTGGGAATCGAACCGTGACCTCCTGGTTCATAGGTCAATGCTCAACCACTAAGCCATGTCGGCTGGCCAAGATTTAATTTTCAAGTTTTATGTCAGGCCCAAGCTTACTCTACAACCTGGGTGTATCTGTTTGTAAGGTGCTTAGGGAAACTACAAACTTCCCCCTCCACACCACCAGTAAATATAGGTAGGCATCTCTGGCAGGGGAAAGTATTCTGGGGCTCTGTCCTCTATAGCTCCAAAAGGATAAAATTACGTCAGTAAGTGAATGAGCTGATTGAACCTGTTGCCCCACAATGGGCTGAGAGAAAACTATGTTTGTAGCCAGACACCTGTGACTTGAACTTTGCGCTTTCATTATTGGTACTTTGCTATACCTTCATGTCTTGTTCTTTGAAGAGAGAAGAAAAGTTCTATCCTCCCTATACCCTCAAACTCTTGAAGATGAAAGGAGATGAACTTTTCAGATAAGATGCACAAGGCTGTAAATTCAAAGTAACAGTTCCCTTAACAACTGTAACTTAACCATGTTACTCATTTGGAAGAAAACATAAATTTAAGTGTGCCATAGTACAAACAGGTTACAGATATGCAAGGAAAAAAGATATCACTGTTTAAAAGAACAGAAATGTGTAGATGCTTATGTATTCGAATTCCCAACCACAGTGTTGAAGCATCAGTTTTGGTGTTGAACAAGATCATGGCAGAATATAGCAGCACTGTTGGCTCTCAATTGCAGGGCTTTTGTTCTGGTTGTTTCACCATAGAGTACATATATTCATTGCTCCACACTTGGTCTGTCCCTTGGATCTCAAGTAATACCACCTTTACAAAGCAGTAGTATATAGCTTACAAGATGCTGTCACAGACTGGGGTATTTTCATTTCATATATGATAATTCAAGGTTCTGAGAAAGGTTAAATGACTTGCCCAAGGGTTACTGGATCTGTACCATTATTTTTTCATAACTATTTTTTCTATGTGGAATGCAGACCTATTTGTTTGGTTTGTGTTCATATTGGCCAGAGGCCATGAAAGCTTCAGGTTAATGAAATGTTCTTTATTTTGTAGCCATCCAGTCCGATGGATCAGATGGGCAAGATGAGACCTCAGCCATATGGTGGAACTAACCCATACTCACAACAACAGGGACCTCCGTCAGGACCGCAGCAAGGACACGGGTACCCAGGGCAGCCATATGGGACCCAAACCCCACAGCGGTACCCGATGACCATGCAGGGCCGGGCGCAGAATACCATGGGCGGCCTCTCTTATGCACAGCAGGTAGATGGTGACTCCTATTACCTTAACCCTTAATCTGTCCAGGACCTGGTCTTGAGCTATAGAATCAGAACACGTCTTCGGCCTTCCAGCTGGAACCACCATCTTCCATTAATTAGCCAAAATGAGTAACACAAAGGGAAAGAGGAGAGGCACCTGCTATATGTGTTCTAGGCTTTTTAGGAAACATGGAGTTCTTCCTTTGGCCACATACATGCAAATCTACTAGAAAGTTGATATTGTAGACATCAAGGGAATGCCCCACAAATGTTACCATAGCAAAACTAGAGGAGTCTACAGTGTCACCCAGAATGTAGTGGGCATTGTTGTAACAAACAAATTAAGGGCAAGATTCTTGCCAAGAGAATTAATGTACATATTGAGCATATTAAACACTGTAAGAACTGAGATAGCTTTTTGAACCGTGTGAAAGAACATGATCAGAAAAAAGAAGGCAGCCAAAGAGAAAGGTATTTGGGTTCAACTGAAACTTCAGCCTGCTCCACTTTATGAGAACCAATGGAAAGGAGCCTGAGCTGCTAAAACCCATTCATTCCCTATGAATTCATGGCATGATAAGTATAAAAAGACAAACAAAAAACATACAAACCCTGTACTGTTTTAAAAAAAGAATGTCTTTGGCTTCCAAACCCCCCTTGTAAGCATAGGCCAATTGGCTGTTAGTTACAGTGTGCTACTTACAAGGCCATGGTTTTAAGGCACCATTCCATGTGTGCTGGAGGGAAAACTGCTCCCTAGCCACAGGCTGTACATATCTGTCTTCTTTGACCTTCTGAATGAGGTTTCGGGAAGAAAGAAAGGTAGTAGCTGAGCACCTATCCACTGCTACCAAGAAAAACCACTCGTAATGTGTCCTGTCTGGTTCACAATGATGAATTAGTTTAGAAGGGACTGAAGGTAGAAGAAAAAGGGAAGAGTGAACAATAAGGATGCTAACAGTCCTTTATAAATGTAAAGATTCCCTCATCTTTTGTCTGGTCACCCACATCATTTTTTAAAAATATATTTTTTTATTTCCGAGAGGGGGAGAGAGATAGAAACATCAATGATAAGAATCATTGATCGGCTGCCTCCTGCACGCTCCCTCCTGGGGATCAAGGCCGCAACCTGAGCATGTGCCCTTGACCGGAATCGAACTCGGGACCTTTCAGTCCGCAGGCCGATGGATGCTGCTCTGTCCACTGAGCCAGACAAGCTAGGGCTGTATCATTATCTTTTTATAGTCACTTTGTTTTGACAGCTTTTTCTATCATTTACATTTGAGTGATATTCATAATGAAAATGGTGAGTTACTCCTTAAACTTTAAAGCAAAGTATAAAAAATAGGGTACGGTCACTTTTGGGTCACTTTTGTTTCAATGAGAAAATGGAGGAGAGATGGGATAGATATCGTTGGTGTGTTTTTTGGTGGGGGGTTAGTGCTTGCCCATTTACCAAATGTATTCCCAGTGTATAGAATTAGAGCCTGGTACAAGTAAGCAGGTAGGCTCTCAAATATTTTTTGAATGAAGGTTAAATGAAATAGAGAACCAGAGTAACTTAGTGATTTGCACACTGTCTGGATTATTAAATCCTAGGTTTTCAGTCGGCTGAGCCAGGCTGCTGTTGACTATTCATTGTGGCTAAGATACAGATTCCTAGTGCTTATAAAAAGTCTAGGCCATGATAAAAAGAGTAGGCCCATGGTGAAAACAGCTGCTCTTGAACTCTTGTAAATGGCCCAAATATTAAATAGTGTAAATTTCCTGTGGATGAATGCGGTCCACTTGTAAATAAACCAACTGGTAATCCAGCTTGGCCATCCTTCCTGACTCATTAAACAGGGATGGTGGACAAACTCTGGGCCTTCTAAGCTAAGTGTGAGGCTTGGCTTGCTGCTTTCTATACCCATTCACAGGGCATATCTCACTTCTCCTTTTCTTTTTAATCCTCTCCCGAGGACATTGATTTGAGAGAGAAAACCATTGATGTGAAAGTGAAACATCGATTGGTTGCCTCCTGCATGTGCCTTCACAGTGATTGAACACACAATCTGGATATGTGCCTTGAATAGGGATCAAACCCGCAACCTTTCAATGTACTGAAAAACACTCCAATCAACTGAGCCACACCGGCCAGGGCTACCTTACCTTTCTTCATCCAGAAGAGTCAGTGCTAAAAAATGTGTCCTTTCCTTTCCTACAGATTCCTCCTTATGGACAACAAGGCCCCGGTGGATATGGTCAACAGGGCCAGACTCCATATTATAACCAGCAAAGTCCTCACCCCCAGCAGCAGCAGCAGCCACCCTACTCCCAGCAACCACCATCCCAGACACCTCATGCCCAACCTTCATATCAGCAGCAGCCACAGTCTCAGCCACCACAGCTCCAGTCCGCTCAGCCTCCATATTCCCAGCAGCCATCCCAGCCTCCACATCAGCAGTCTCCAACTCCATACCCCTCCCAACAGTCTACAACCCAGCAGCAGCCCCCCTACTCACAGGCACAGTCTCCCTACCAGCAGCAGCAACCTCAGCAGCCAGCATCCTCGACACTCTCCCAGCAGGCTGCATACCCTCAGCCCCAGTCTCAGCAGTCACAGCAAACTGCCTATTCCCAGCAGCGCTTCCCTCCACCACAGGTAAGATGCCCCTTCCTCTTTCTCTTCTTTACATGTAACCACCGATAGCTTGGGGATTGGTATCATGAGAACTTTGCCATACAGATTGGTTCTCTAAAGTGCACTTAAAAGCCAATTAAATTCTGGATAAACATGCTAACTGGATTGATTGAACTAATAAAGGCATAACCTTCTTAACTGCATGAAAACCTTTACCTCTCCTTATTGATGAAAAAATAGGGCAATCGAAAGTTGCATAGAAAGATAAGTTGAAGATAATGGGACTGATTTTTTGGTCTTCTTTTAAAACAATAACTTTGGGATGCTGTACTGTACATTCATTCTAACTGCTATTCCATTCTGCTATTGCTCAAAATATTTTTAGACTCCTTCATATGAAATTTCCATCAAAGCTGAGAGCACACTGTAGAATATTCTCAATGGTGGTAAATCCTTTTATTTTTTTGAGGATGGATTTGATTTTGGGAAATAGCTAAAATTTATTTGTAGCCATGTCTGTGAACAAGATAGGTGATGAAGCTGCCTTGGATTTTATTCTTTAAAGAGCAGAAAGAGGAGAAATGATTGAGTGATGATAGGTACGTTAAAAATGTTGTGCATTGGTGGCATTGTTGGAAAACTGTCGCATCCCAAGGTGATGACTTTGAAGGAAGTAGTAGTCATTTTAATGCAGTGGTTCATGAGTTTTTTCTTGTCATTTTTAAATTAATTAGTCTCATTCCTTGATAAATATAACATGTAGTTAGCTAGACTTTAGAATTTAACCCCAAGGAACAGCTCTCTCTGTGAGTGGCGATAAATGATGAACAGTGCCATCAAAAAGAGTCTTATATCCACTGTTGACATTTTACCTGAGAGACACATGTTCTATTTTCTGCCTTTGGATGACATTGTGTGCGTTGGGCAGTCTCTCCCACCCAGTTTCCCCTGTATGAGAGTCCCATAGCCCTTTCATCATAAAGCAAGCTTGTTTGGTTTGTCAGTGCCAGGCTATAACACAGCTTTTGTTTTTCTTGTTTTAGGAGTTATCTCAAGATTCATTTGGGTCTCAGGCATCCTCAACCCCCTCAATGACCTCCAGTAAGGGAGGGCAAGAAGATATGAACTTGAGTCTTCAGTCAAGACCCTCGAGCTTGCCTGTGAGTATGCCTACCACCCTCTAAAAGATGATGGGGGGCAGAGAGGAAAGCAATGAAAACTGGTTTCTGGTTGGATGTTTTGGTGGTATTAAGCTAAATGAACAAAGCTATTTCTTGGTTACAGGTTCAAGATTCTGTATAGGAATTTATGGACTGACCTTGTAGATTGTCTTTTTTTACTATCTGCCCAGGGAATAGGTTTATGATCTCTGTTTAGAGATTTCTGTTTTTAAATCTTGGCCTCTTAGGCATGGACCATATGAGAGACAGAGCAAGATGGAGATGTTGGAAGCACTATCTGCTCTCCATCAAAGTTCAGAGAAGTCTCAATGGATGTTTTGTGTGTGTGTAGTTTTTTTACCTTACTTTTGAGGTCTTAATTTTTAGGTTTTTGTCTTAGCATTTAGCTAAGAGGTAGGATTTGGGATGCATTCAGCATAAATTGTCATATTGAACATGAGCAGAGTAAAAGCAGTTTTTCTGGTTTGTGTTTTGTGTGAATAGGTGTTTTTGTCTAGTAGGATGCTTGGTGCCCAAATGCTTGATTAGTGTTTATGGAATGGACTGGCTGTATCCTGAGAAAGGCAGTGTAGTCTGCTGATTAAGAGTTTGGGCTTTAGAACCAGAGTTCCTGGGTCTGCATTTTTACTCTGCCACTAACTCTTCACCCTTGGGCAAGTCACTTAACCTGTCCATGCCTTAATTTTCACATCTGTAAAGTGAATCTAAAAATATCCACTTCATAGGGGGTGGTCATTAACATTAAAGAGATTAATATAGAGAGAGTGTTGGTACATTTTAGGCATCCATAAATGTTATTGTCATCATCCCAGAGGGCATGGTGGGGGGACTGTGCTTTTTACCTGAAAGGCAGTTTGCACCAACCATTGAATAGTAGGCTGATTCTGGAAACACTTGTGCAAGTTGCTTAGGTTCTGAAAATTAATCTCAGGAATGAAATGGGCTACTCCAAAATCTAGTAAGACGGTAGGTAGCAAACCCTCCATTACAATTCTGTTTTAGTTAGGAAATGGAAATTCAGCCACACATGCCCAGACAAGAATCTTTTGAAATGTTGATTCAACTTGGAATTGAAGCCTATCTCTTCAATTAGTCTGACTTGGGGGGAAAAATGGTTTCTGGATCTTTGAGGAATAGGTAGGAGGCAGGAACTCTCTTTATCATAAAGCCTTCCCTGGTTTCCCCTGAAGATCTCTGAGCCATAACCTTAGTAGGATGAGGTCTGTGGAATCCCTCAGCACCTGTCATTCTAGCTTCTCAGGCTAAGATGAAGAGCCACTGTCAGATGGGACTTCTAAGGCTTTCTCAACTGAGGATTTGGGGGAAGAAGTATCTGAATAAGGCAATCCCTCTTTGTTCCTTTCTCATTAATGTCTGTTGCAATTCTTTTCTGCATCCTGAACTTTATTGGAATATGCTTTTCAGCCTGATTTAGTCAGTCATGTGTAACCACTCCCTCACCATCTATGGTCTGTGGCTAAATCTGGGTGTGAGGTACTATTGTAGCAAGAATCCAAATTGGTGGATTTCTGCCAGTGCTGTAAAGTTGCTCCTTATCCCATCAAAAAGTTTCTGCTTGCTTCTAGTGATCTTTTAACAGAACTGTAGTTGGTACTTTTTTAGTCCTGAGAAGCCTAGCATATAATTATATTGCATGTCTTCTAAGGGTTGAGAACCCTGTACTATTGAGACCAAGAGCTTTTGATTTGACCTATTGAAGTGAAGGTGCTGGCAGCTTCTTGGGCCCAAGAGAGAGTTGTTCCTGGGCAGCCAATCACAAGGAGCATTCCCAAATCCAGGCGTCTACTATAGATTCATCCAAATGGGTCATTTGCTCTGTGGTAGAAACTCCATGTGGGAGGTGAGCTGGCTGGGTTATTGGCATCTTGTTTGTTGACTTGCTTTTTATCCCTCTGCTACTTGAAGCAAGAAACAAAAGATGGTTTTTCTTTAAAATTTTGGTTTGATGCCAGATTTGCCTTACCAGGCTGGGAAACAGTCACATCTGAAGAAAGGAGAAATCAGGATTCCCTACAAAGGGCCCTCTACTTTCTTAAGCAGCTGTGTTAAGGGATTCTGAAGGTTTACCCGTTTCAGGCAGCCCCTCCACTTTCCACATCACTCTCTTCATTCACCTTACCACTTAGCCCTAAAGGCAATAAGATTGTGACCCTAGAGCAGTGGTCGGCAAACGCATTAGTCAACAGAGCCAAATATCAACAGTACAACGATTGAAATTTCTTTTGAGAGCCAAATTTTTTTTTAAATATATTTTATTGATTTTTTACAGAGAGGAAGGGAAAGTGATAGAAAGTTAGAAACATCGATGAGAGAAACATTGATCAGCTGCCTCCTGCACACTCCCCACTGGGGATGTGCCCGCAACCAAGGTACATGCCCTTGACCGGAATTGAACCCGGGACCCTTGAGTCCGCAGGCTGACGCTCTATCCACTGAGCCAAACCGGTTAGGGCGAGAGCCAAATTTTTTAAACTTAAACTATATAGGTAGGTACATTGTTATTAACTTAATTAGGGTACTCCTAAGCTGGCCTTTGCTAAAATCTGATTGAGGTACGTTTGCTGAGGTCGACCCCTTCCAACTCTCCCATCCACACTCGTCTTGTATACTTGTTTCGTCTATCTCCTTTCGTTCATCCTCTCTATATGTCCAAATCATCTCAACATACCTTTCTCAATCCTCGACACTACATCTTCTTTCACTCCACAACGTTCCCTGTACGTGCACACCTGCACGTGGTATTTTGTGGAAGAGCCACACTCAAGGGGCCAAAGAGCCGCATGTGGCTCGCGAGCCACGGTTTGCCGACCACTGCCCTAGAGTTAAACACTCAGTATAGTTTCTGATCCTGACTATTACAAAAATTAGATTTTGAGTTTTTGCTCAGCTATTGATGCCAAACCATTTAGCCGCTATTCTTCTGATTATGTTATCCCTCTATTTAAAATCTCTCAA
Source organism: Myotis lucifugus (assembly GCF_000147115.1). Taxonomy (NCBI): domain Eukaryota; kingdom Metazoa; phylum Chordata; class Mammalia; order Chiroptera; family Vespertilionidae; genus Myotis; species Myotis lucifugus. Next base: position 2,349,606 of record NW_005871245.1, on the reverse strand, counting down.
TTATTTTTTATTAATCATAGAATAAAATCCCAAATCCTTAATATTACCTAGGCTGTTTGTCGTGAGTCCACCCCCCATCCCTCACTCCCCCGGCTGTCCCACTTTTCGATTCAGTAGGCCTGGTGAGTGGCCTGAGAAATTGCATTTCTGACATTCTTCGATGGTGCTAATGCTGCTTGTCCAGGGATGGCACTTTGAGAAGTTTTACTTTGTCTTTTTTTTTTTTTTTTTACCTTGCTCTCAGCTTTCTCTCCATTTTTATAAGGCCCTATGCTTATTTCTGCTTCCAGACCGTTTTTTTGTTTGTTTGTTTGGGTTTTTTTTGCCTAATACACTTCTCCTAACTCCTCCAGTTCATATTTCAGACTACATCTTCAAGATCATTTCCTCAAAAAGCTTCTTCCTGAGCTTAAATAACTCCTATGATGCCCTCACTAAAAAGGCAGTTTTAATTTTTTTTAAAACCTGAAATATTTAAGACATAAGAAAGTGTTAAGAGTAATTCAGTCGCCGAAACCGGTTTGGCTCAGTGGATAGAGCATTGGCCTGCGGACTGAAGGGTCCCAGGTTCGATTCCGGTCAAGGGCATGTACTTGGGTTGCGGGCACATCCCCAGTGGGAGATGTGCAGGAGGCAGCTGATTGATGTTTCTCTCTCATCGATGTTTCTGGCTCTCTATCTCTCTCCCTTCCTCTCTGTGAAAGATCAATGGAATATATTTAAAAAAAAAAAAAAGTAATTCAGTGCCTGCGTACTCATCTATAGAAACTAAAACTTGTTGACATAGGTAAAAGCACCTTATATGCCCTCTGGAATCACTTCCACATCCTTGTACACAGAGAAGCACCATCTTGTATATGAAGTTGCTTTGCTCCATGATGCCAAGGGGAATGAGTGATTTTTAAAATCACTAGCCAGGGTTCACAGAGTTCTGATTTGTTTGATTTGGGGTTGGGCTTGGGCTTTGGTAGGTTAGAAGCTGTATTGGGTGATTCTGATTTGTAGCCCTGATAGAGAGCCACTAGTTTAAACAGTCAGGTTTCTTTGCTGTAATATACTCTTAGCACCCATGCTTCTTGTCAGTGCTTATCTCAATATTAATTTCAATAACTTAATGCAAACTCAGTCAGGGCCTGACTTGCTGTGTCTAGCTTATTGTCATCATAGTACCTGATGACAATGGCTCCAACTCATTGAACGAAGGAACCTGAGCAGTATCCATTACGTTGCTCATCCAGAAAATGTATGCCTGACAGGGGACATCTTGACCATATTATCAGATTGTTGTTTTCACTGCTAGGGCAAGGCAGGTATCACAGACTGCTATGCGACGGCCCAAACTCTATTTTAGAGAATTGATTAATTTATTTGTGATTCCTGGCAGTGGCTTAGGAAGAATTTGGGCTTGGGGTTTGTCATTTATCTTATAAAATAGCTACCACTTCACCTTATGTTAAAGGGATGGATGAGCAAATATTCAGGTGTTTCATTAAGTCTTTAATTTTCTTTATTTTGGGGAAAACCTTTAAGGGACTCTGAAAATTGGTAACTGACTTTTGATTATAGACATTTCTTTAGAATGACTTGCTTCTTTAAAAGCTTCTATTTTAGTGATTCATCCAAGTGTATGTGGCTTCCCTAGAATAATGAGTGCTTCCCAAATTTTTCTTACTGAGGCACATTTGTAAATTTACATTTTAGTCTTGAAAGTTTACTTGGGATAGGGTTTCTATTTAGTGATGGAAAATGGATATAGGATTGAAAGCCATGAAGGTTAAGCTAGATTAGTGCTTCTCAAACTTTGGCATGCAGTAAGAATCACTTGGGGATAAATTAAAACACAGATTACTGACCTCTACCAGAAAGATTCTGACTCAGAAGGTGTGGCGTGGGATGCAGGTATTTGCATTTCTAGCAAGCTCCAGGTGGTGCTGACGTTGCCCATGCCATAGCTGAACCATGAGCTTAGGTAGTCCTTTCAAAGGGGAAGAAAAAAATTACTAGACTAGGAAGCCAGTCTAGAAATAATGGTGACTTACAGTATAGTTTTACTCATGATGATCTAGAGCAGTGGTTCTCAACCTTCCTAATGCCGCGACCCTTTAATACAGTTCCTCATGTTGTGGTGACCCCCAACCATAAAATTACTTTCATTGCTACTTCATAACTGTAATTTTGCTACTGTTATGAATCGTAATGTAAATATCTGATATGCAGGATGTATTTAGGCGACCCCTGTGAAAGGGCCGTTCGAACCCCCGCCAAAGGGGTCGCGACCCACAGGTTGAGAACCGCTGATCTAGAGGTAAGACTGTCAATAGTGGTAGAAAAGAGACTTGGGAGAGAAAGGCTACCTGCAGCTGTGGCCCTTGTGTAGTTTATCCGTGGGTTAGGACAGCCCTTGCACTGCTAGACCTCCACGCTAGCCCCCATCACTGTATCCCTTCCATAAACTGGTCATCAAATCCTAGTTTACCTCAGAAATGGTTTTTCCCCACTGTCCTTCCCCACTGCCTTTTTTTATCCCTCTCCTGGTATCTTGCCTCCTGATGGTTCATTTTCTTTTCCTTCCAAGTCAGTCCTCAACATAATTACCAGAATGATCACCTTAAAAAATCAAACCTGGCAAGTAACATTACTGCTTTAAAACCTTTGACTACACGTTGCCTATAGGTTTAAGCCAAAATGTGACATACAAGTTCCTTTGTAATCTGGAGGATGAGGATTTTTTTTTTTTTTAAATTTTTCAGTAGGTGAGTTTCCTGTCCTTGGAGTAAAACCTGGTGTACTGTTTGCTATGGGTGTTATATTGAAGGCAGGTAGGCAATAGACATGGGTTGAACTTCAATGACTTCTGAGGTAAACTGAACTCTTAAATCTGTACTTGTGAATGTGACATGGTTGCTACCCTTAAGAATCCTCCTCTGAATATAGTAGGCATTTAATAAATTTTGAATTAGCCTTTTGAAAAAATAAAAAGAATCCTCCTCTATTTCATTAGTGATATAGATGAATATGTGCCTGAATGTTTTAGTGAGTGCTGTCAGAGTTTGGTGAAGTCAGTGATCCATGTATGTCTAAATAGTTGAGGGAAGACATCAATGGCAGAAGTTTAGAATGAGGGAGATAATGGATGTACTTAGGTGGTTGGAAAGGAAAAGTACAGCCTGACCAGAGGCCTAGTGGGGGTGGGGTGCAGTATAGATGACATTTGGGAGGCTGGTCAGAATCAGGCTTCTTGGGGTGGGGCATTACAGACAGGAAAGCTAGATCAAAGGGGTTGGGGCCCTGCTGGGCTAATAAGTAAGGCATTTGGTTCTGATCTTACAGGCCTGGTGATATGTAATTAGGGCAATAACATGATAAAACTAATGTTTTACAAAAAATGATCCATTGGTGTATAGTTTAAAAGGGGAAGAGTCTGGAAAGGGGATAAATTGAAATATTTCTGGCAAGAAGTGTGGAGTTCTATGTGTGTCTCTTCCCCCTTCTCTCTCTCTCTCTCTCTCTCTCTCTCTCTCTCTCTCTCGCTTCCTCTCTCTCTCTCTCTCATTTGCATAGCTGCCTAGTCCCAGTTATGAGATGTAGCAGGAAAGAATCTATAGAAGTGAGAATAAGTAGATTCTTGTGGGTGAAAAATGTAATTAGCTTGATTGACTAGGGGAGATGAGGCGGGGAGAAAGAAATCTCATTGACAAGAATAGAAAGGTTAATAGGAAAGCTCATTTTTTAGGATAAGTTTTCTATAGTGAGATGTGTTAAAAACAAATGCTTAGTGACTGTTTGGAGATAAGAGACTGAAACTTGATAAAAGCTGAGTCTGAATAGAGTTTGAGAGTTGTCTGTGTAGTGGTTAATAGTTAAACCATGGAATGTAGTAGGCCTTCCAGACCATGAAGTCTGAAGAGAGGAGCCAGATAGAGGCCTAGACAATGTCTCTGGTCATTGTGTAGAAACACCCAACATATAGCTGGAGAGATTGGAGGGAGGACCAGGATTGTGTCATATTTCTGGAAGCCAAGGGAGGGAGGAAGATGATTCCCACCAAATTTATATTTCAAGGAGTATAAAGTTGGATTTGTCATAAAGAGGTTATTGGGATCCATTTTAGGTAGGAGAGGACCTGGTTTCTGAGGACTGGAGGAAAGGAAAGGAGCAAGGGAAAGGTGTCAAGGTAAAGAGCACTCTTGAAAGTCATTGAAGGAGAAGTCATTTCAAATGCCTCAGCTTCATCTCAAGACCATGTGTATAAGGCAGGGTGAAGATTGGCAGAATATTAGGAGAGTGTAAATGCGTACATCTTTTGGGAGTCATGAGAGAAAGGAATCAAGGGCACTCACTAAGTGATTGAAAAAATCTTAGAGGCTGCTGTTGAATATCTAAATTGTACTTGTTTCCTGTGGTCAGGCAGGTGTGGAAGTTATTGATGGCAGGAGTGAGGTAGAAAACAGGATTAGGACTTTTAATGCCTGTTAAATTTATATTATTTTATCATTTTGGTTTCCAAGTCCTTTAGATTCCACTTAACAACGTAACAACTATTACCATTCGTATTTTACTACTGTGATGCTCTCAGGCTCTGAGAGTTTGGGTTACAGAGAAAGAGGAAATGTAGGGAACTATGTTGTTCCTGTAGAATCTGAATCTTAGAGGGCAGGAGTAAGGCCAGGAAAGGAGCTACAGCTTATACCAGTCCTCCTAGAAGAGCAGGAATTGAAATGTACTGAATAATCACTCCTGTTTTACATCATAAGAAACTAAGGGTCAGGCCTAGGGCTTAAATCCAGCTCTCTATATTTCAGATGAAATACTTTCTGTAACATCCTACCCAGCAGAGGAAAGACACGGACAATCGGATTCTCTCTCATTTAGCCAAAAGCTTCAACCTCTTTGCCATTTAACCTTTACTAGACTTGTCCTAACCTAAAATAAAGAGCGTAAATGGATTTCCATCACACTTTTGTTTTCCCAGGCCTTGTGATGGAGGCACAGATGAGTTGTAAAAAGGGCAGCTGAGGGACAGGAAGGGATAAGAAAAGGAAGATGGGCAAATCCATAGGGCAGGCCTGCTGGAGGAACTAGGCAACTAGGGAATCACCTCAAACAGTGGAAAGCTGACTAGAGTTTGGTTCTTTGGCTTCCCTGTGTTGGATGGGGCAAGCCCTGTTCTATGCCTTTCTTCCTAGAACACAGTGTCCTGCTTAATGCTAACTTAATTGGTTATATTCTCATTACTAAAAACTGTGGTTCATTAGCTAGCAGCATAGACATCACCTGTAAATGCAGATCCTTGGGCCTCGCCCAAGCTTTATAGAACCCCAATACTGTTAACAAAATCCCTAGGCGATTTATTTGTCTAATGGTTTAGAAGCAAGGAGTTATATTCTGAGAGCTGAGAGTAAAGTTTTCAAATATGGGGACTTCGGAATAAAATTTGCTGTGTCTGGTAAAATTTAAAAAGTCTCAGTCTGGTGGGTGAGAGTGGGAGACCACAACTAAGGGTTTTGTGGGTGCTCTAGGGGCCCTTGCACCCCATGTCTATAGTCCAGACACTATTGTTTGACCATTCACAGCTCCCAGCATACCTCTACAGCCTCATCTCTGGCTACTCAGGTATATGTTAAGCTCCTTACAACTCCTGGTCCTTCCATCCTTCCTGCCATTTTCCTTTTGTTTAAGATGTCGTGTGCACCCCCATCCCCACTTCTCTTTGGTTAATGCTCAGCAAACCTAGCTTAAATACCCTTCCTCAGGAATTCTTCCCCATTTTCTTTAAGCATTTTCTTCATGTTCACAAAGATTATGTTGGTACCTCTGCTTGAAGACTTAGGTCTATATCTGACCTCCTGAATCAGGCAGATACTCAGTAATAAACCTTTGTTGTTGTTGTTTTAATATATTTTTATTGATTTCAGAGAGGAAGGGAGAGGGATAGAGAGTTAGAAACATCGATGAGAGAGAAACATCGATCAGCTGCCTCCTGCACACTCCCCACTGGGGATGTGCCCGCAACCAAGGTACATGCCCTTGACCAGAATCGAACCCGGGACCCTTCAGTCCACAGGCCGATGCTCTATCCACTGAGCCAAATCAGCTAGAGCTGTTGTTGTTTTTTAAAATATATTTTTATTGATTTTAAGAGAGGAAGGGAGAGTGAGAGAGAGATAGAAACATCAATGATGAGAGAGAATCATTGATTGGCTGTCTTCTGCATGCCCCCCCTACTAGGTATGTAACTCACAACCCGGGTTTGTGCCCTGACGGGGAATCAGTCCGTGACCTCCTGGTTCATAGGTTGATGTTCAACCACTGAACCACACCAGCCGGGCAATCTTTGTTGAATAGCCCCTAGGTTCTTGCTGCCTACCTGAGCTTGAGAGCCAGTTTTTTGTCATCTGGGTTTATTGAAGGGGGTTGGGGGAGGGGGGTGAAAGAAATCTTCTAAAAGCTTAGAAAATTGGAATGTTTGAAGGATTTTAATTTTATACTGTTTGTGTTCCCTTTTGTCACTTATCATGGTAAAAGAAGGCAGGACCAATGGTTTTTGCCAGCTTATTTTCAAAGGGGTAACAGAAATACCACTAGTAATTTTGGTACCCAGAAGAGCTAGGCTGTTCTGTTTTCTTAATATTTGACCGTGTATCTGTGCTTAGTCCCCTTGAATTATAGCCCAGGTACTCTCACAAAGTCTGAAAAAGGAAATCCCTACCCACCCTGTCATATCTGCCCAGAATGTTCAGAGCAGCATGTACCCTGTGCAAGTAGCCATCCCGTCTCTAGAAAGCTAGTTCTCTGGCAGGGCTAGCCAGTCCGATTCTCTATCTTAATCACGCTGCTCCAGTCCCGATACTGCTTGGTGCCTGCTTGAACCTGTGGTGCTTGCCGCAGATTTCTATATGCTCGTTCCTGGGCCCATTTCCTGTTTCTATTCTAGTCACTGGTGGCTCAGCTCAGCTTCCTGCTTGTGTGTCTCACATAGATTCCTCTTGCTGGAACCCTTTGTTTTCTTTAGAACAACTTCAGTCTGAATACTAACTGTACCTTACCTCTAGTATGATGGCTTCTGGGGTCAGTTACCTACTGAGGACTGGTAGGAAGTTACACACACAACCCATCCCCCACCACGCATACCACTTGGATTTGACTTTGTTTTTTAGTTTGTCCCAGCACTGCTATAGGGAGCCGGTGGTTGCCAAAAATTTATATAAGAAGATAAACTCGGATCTTGTGTAGGCCAACCTTGTCTTTACTCATTAGGGCTCTTAGGAAGGTGTGCCCTGATTCTTTTGCACCTGGAACTAATAAACATATTTCCTGCTGCTGAGGAAGACACTTGGTACCCTTTCTAGCCCAAGCCTCCCTGAAGAGCCCAGAGAATACTTACTTTGGGTTGGGCAGGTAATACCATCCTCAGCAGAGTAAAAGCATTATAGAGAATATAGGGATGAAAAGGAAAGCATGTGCTGACTCAATCTTCATCTTATGTGAGCAATTCAATCCTCCCAGTGCGTAGACTAGAGGGATAAGGTGCAGGGAGGTTGTGTAAAGAAAGAAGTGAAGGTGAATGTCCTGGACAAACGTATTTTAAAGTTCTAAGACTCCTCTATCTTGCCTATTTTCCCCAAAAGATGCTAGCTTAGCAGAAAATATGTTTGTGGATAATTCTGCTCTCTCTGCAACTTCTCAAATTATCATTTGGTAATTCTGTGTCACATACAGTGGTTTCTACCCTGAACCCTAGGCCAGGGTATGTTTAATAGGCATTTAATATTGGGAGTTGGTCTTACAAAATTGTTAGAAAGGAGCAACCTCTAGGCTTGTCCTTCAGGAACAGAACCTAGACCTAGATTTGACCCACCGAGGGATCTCCTGCTTGTGAGCCATTATCAGATTGATTGCTCTAAATCTGCTATCCGGGGATCAGTAAGCTGGAATCAAGAAGTAGCAGCAGTTGCTGCCACCAGAACCAACACCCAGTTACCTGGAAGATGAAATGGAAATGCTCCAGCAGAAACAAGTGAAGGAGACAGAAACATGGTCTCTGCCATACTTTAATCGAATCTTGAATCTGCTTCTAATTAGTAGAGCCTGAATTGTGTCGGAAACTCATCTGCAAGGATTCTGGGATATGTAGTTTTCAGCTTTTTAAACCTCTACAATTATGAAAAGGTTAGAACGAGGGCAGCATGAGTTAGTTCACAGAATATTTACCACACTAATGCAAACACCACCAACTCCTCCTTACCCCCACTTTACATATGAGGGAGGGGTAAAGGACTTTGCCCAAGGCCAATTCAGTAAATGAGAATATTGGGTACCCTGACTTTCAGTCCAGTGCTGTCACTATTAGGACCAACTCCCTAAAGGATCAGCAAAAAGCTCTAAGACAAGGAAGAATGCTATATTCAGAAACCAGACTTTGTCTTACATACTCTCTTCTCTTTGGAGAGAGGGAAAGGAGATATGGAGAGATGTGGGGTTGAGATTTCTTGGCAAAAGTAGTGATACTATAGTTTCTGGATTTGGGTCTACTCTCCAGAAAGATGTAGGAAGCATTTACTCTGGAAGGAAGAAACCCCCAAAACTAGAATTTCCTGAAATTCCTGAGTCAACATATGGATTAACTCAGTTGCCTTGGTGACAGTGGCTTTCTTCCACCCATCCCCCTTTCCTTCCTATTGGTGCTGTCTACAAAGCTGCCATTGTTCTTCTCCAAAAAGACCAACCGAAATCAGAAAGCCAGTCTAACAGATGTGTGAATGCTAAGCTGTTTCTTATCCTGGGGTTGGGTGCGGGAGGGGGGCGGGGGGAGGATCTTGAGCTTTTTGAACAAGATATAAACCAAGACACCCCTCCCCCGCCCCCTATAAATACTATCCTACAGAAACCACTAGGGTTCTCTACACCAGAATAAGAATCTGTTCCTCTAAACTTGGTCGAGATGGGAGGACCCTTAGGCGTGGAACTATGTTAACATACCTGATAAATCAAGCATAGAATTAACTCTATTATCTTTTTCCCATGTTTCTAAAATATTTGGCGCTCTGTCTAAAAGCTGTGCTGAAGCTGGTATGTGATCTAGTGTTGTCCCTTTTGGAGGCCAGTGCTTGATCTTTTGCTTTATTCACTTCCGTGGCCTGAACGTATTCCATCCTCCCCACTGGTGTCGGCATGGAATTGGCTTGTATTATGACATAATCACTGATTGCCATGCGGCAGAACTCACCTCCAAGCTGCTAGTTCACTTCCTTCCCATTTGACCTTTCCCAAGGAAGCTATAAGAAGCCATGCCTTGTTGAAGGTGGGAACTAGGGGTTGAAGGCTCAAGCTGAGAGTCAGCAAACCTGTCCCTTAAGGCCAGCTTTGATGTGGAAGGAATATTACATATTGTCTGCTGAGATAAGTGAAGGCAATTTCCTGACATTTTGGGGAAGGTAAGAGAAACCAAGTTCCAAATAAAAGGAATCAGTGTTCAGATGAACTGTTATCAAGAATATTCATATCCCTTTGCCCCTCCATTTTCTACTTTTAGAACTTGACTGTGTCTCTCCCTATGTTCAGTATTGTTCTCTTTGGTTTAAGGTCATTGGCTATCTTTTCTGATTTAAGATCTATTCCTCACTCTCAGGTCTGTTTGTCCCACTCCTTCCCCCCAAATATTTAGATTTTTATCTAGACCAGTAGGCATATGGTAAAAAAGACCACTGGCAAATATAAATTTAGGGCTTTATTTTTTTATTTTTTTATTTTTTTTGTTAATCCTCACCCGAGGATATTTTTCCATTGGTATTTTTAGAGAGAGTGGAAGAGAGGGGGAAAGAGAGAGAGAAACATTGTGAGAGAGTCACATCGATTGGTTGCCTCCCACATGTACCCCGATTGGGGCCAGGGATCAAGCCTGCAGCCCAGGTCTGTGGCCTTGACTGGAATTGAACCTGGGACCCTTAAGTCTGCAGGCCAATGCTCTATCCACTGAGCAAAACTGGCTAGGGCTATTTTTTAATTTTTAAGTTTTTATTTTTTGATTTTAGAGAGAAACATCAATTTGTTGTTCCACTTATTTATGTATTCATTGGCTGGTTCTTGTATGTACCCTGACTGGGAATCGAGCCCTTAACCTTGGCATTTCAGGACAATACTCTAACCCAGTGGTCGGCAAACCTCGGCTCCCGAGCCACATGCGGCTCTTTGGCCCCTTGAGTGTGGCTCTTCCACAAAATACCACATGCGCGCACGCACGTACAGTGTGATTGAAACTTTGTGGCCCATGCGCAGAAATCGGTTTTCGGCCTGGGCGAGTCTATTTTGAAGAAGTGGCGTTAGAAGTGGGGGGTGTCGGTCGGTGGGTCGGGCTGCTTCGGGATACGCAGCGTGGGGGAGGCGCCAAATATCAACAGTACTTAAACTATATAGGTAGGTTAATAACAATGTACCTACCTATATAGTTTAAGTTTAAAAAATTTGGCTCTCTCTCTTGCCGAAACCGGTTTGGCTCAGTGGATAGAGCGTCAGCCTGCGGACTGAAGGGTCCCAGGTTCGATTCCGGTCAAGGGCATGTACCTTGGTTGCGGGCACATCCCCAGTGGGAGATGTGCAGGAGGCAGTTGATCGATGTTTCTCTCTCATCGATGTTTCTAGCTCTCTGTCTCTCTCCCTTCCTCTCTGTAAAAAATCAATAAAATATATTTTTTTTTAAAAATTGGCTGTCAAAAGAAATTTCAATCACTGTACTGTTGATATTTGGCTCTGTTGACTAATGAGTTTGCCGACCACTGCTCTAACCAACTGAGCTACTGGGTCAGGGCTAAAAATTAGGGCTTTAAATACCAAACCAAGGAGGCCATGCAGCCCCCTAGACCAGTGATGGCAAACCTTTTGAGCTCAGCGTGTCAGCATTTTGAAAAACCCTAACTTAACTCTGGTGCCGTGTCACATATAGAAATTTTTTGATATTTGCAACCATAGTAAAACAAAGATGTATATTTTTGATATTTATTTTATATATTTAAATGCCATTTAACAAACAAAAATCAACCAAAAAAATGAGTTCGAGTGTCGCCTCTGACACGCGTGTCATAGGTTCGCCATCACTGCCCTAGACCTTGATCTAAGCTATGTTGAGCACAGTGCCAACTTTGTCTTCCTCAAGTTGTACACATTTTTACATCTTTGCTTGCTTCTGGTTGCTATAATTTTGAGGGGCAGCCAGGTGAGGTAAAAGCGTAAGGCAATGCCCCCTCCCCGTTATACTTGTCATACCTAGAATTCTGCCTTTTTTTTTTTTTCTGTGTTCATTTTTTTCTCCCCTTTTTCCTGCCCTCCTTGCTCAAGTTCTAGGATTCAAGCTGATGGTGGAACAAGGTTGATGTGGTTGGCCTTCCTAAAGGGAAATGCTTGGTTTGGAGAAAGTAGAAAGTTCTTTACCTTCTCTAGCTTTACCATGCTCATTTCCTGCTGTGATTAGAACAGCCCAATTCCATTAATATGCACTGTTCTTGACTGCTCTAACTCAGGCCAGCTCTGACCCAGTTTTATTTTTTTCATATCTGGAATGAAGAGTCTGTTAGCTAGTGACCCTTGAAACACTACATTTTTGGCCAAATTTCTTGTGCAAATGAGAAGCCTTTGCAGAATGAGAAGTGTGTGTTGGAAGGCTGGTCAGGTTGGTAACATGGTATTATGTAGGCCTGGTGGGGACTGACAAATTGGAAAGCAAGGTTTCAACTGATTAGTGCCCTGTGAAAGTTCCAGGATTTTTTTTTTTTTTAAGTTGGGAACCTGGATTATTTATTTATTTCTTGATTTTTAGAGAAAGAAACATTGATTTATGGTTCCACTTATTTATGCATTCATTGGTTCACTCTTACACGTGCCTTGATTGGGGGTCGAACCCACAACCTTGTCGTATTGGGATGACACCAACCAACTGAACTACCTGGCTAGGACTTGACTTTTTTAATGCAAAATCTTGGAATTATTAAAAGGGTCTTGTAGGACTGTTGGGCAAGGGGTTAAAGTGTTCTCTGGGGCTTGTGGATCTATCCCTGCAGCTTCTTGCAGACTACCCATGTAGCTTTGGCTCCTTTGGAGCTGGTGCTTAGAATTTCTCTGGTGGGGGCACCAGCTGTGGATAGCACCATCTATCCATGGCCAATTCTCATTGTGTTTGGTGTTTGTTTTATTGGTTTGGGGAGGGGGAAGTGCAGGGGAGATGTTGAGCAGAAAGAAGCACTCAATGTGATTAAACCTGTAGCAGAGCAGATCTGTGGTAGCAGAATATCGACCCCTGGAAAATCAATGGCTGCTGCAGTGGCCAAACTGCTGTTTGCAGGGGCTCCCACCACAGGAATGCAGGCAGCACAACAGTCTTTCTTCTTCCCTTTTTACACCTCAGCAACACCCTCAGCCTCCAAGAGTCAGACCCACCTCTAAGATTTTGCTGGGGTGGATTAGAACAGTAGGTTCTTGTATTTTTGTACTTAGATTGAAATTGTTCCAGTGACACAGCTCTGCCTCCTAACAGCCTCCTTTCCATATGGTTCTTCCCTGCACTGCAATTTTATCAAGAGCGCTTACCCAAGTGGCCAAGGCCCATTCAAGGTTGTACTTTACAGTGTTAGACAGCATTTGGTTCCCTTGATGCCACCCAAGAGGGCCTTCCTAAATATGGAAGTCCACAGTTAAGGTACAGGGTTAAGGTGGGGGAAGGATGATTAAAGGAAAAGAGAGGACTAATTGAAATTGGGTCCAAAAAAGATGCTTTTGAGTAGATTATAGGTTCAGCAACATTTATCAGGCTTTTTGTCTTTTGTGTGCCTGACATTTTTCTGGTCAATAACAGGAGAATAGCCCTGGCTGGTTTGGCTCAGTGGATAGAGCGTCGGCTTGCAGACCAAGGGTCCCAGGTTCGATTTGGTCAAGGGCACATGCCTGGGTTGCGAGCTCGGTCCAACATGCAGGAGGCAGCCAATCAATGATTCCCTCTCATCATTGATGTTTATATCTCTCTCTTCCTCTCTCTTCCTCTCTGAAATCACTAAAAATATATTTTGAAAAATAATAATAACAGGAGAATATAGCCTGGTCCTGCTTTGGTGCCACAGGCTAATGGGAGAAAGGGCAAATTCAGCACGGTACTGTTAGTCCTGTTACATGAGGTCTACAGGAACCTTGAAGGGACTCTGGGTCCTGCCTGTGGGGTTAGGGGCAAGGGAAATTGTACTATTGACTATGGAGGCTTTGTCCCCCACAAAGCTATTCTCGTCTTTGAAGTTTCCAAGGCAAAAACGATTTTATTTTTTATTATATTTTATTTTTATTGTTGAAAGTATTACAGATGCCCCCTTTTTGCTCCCATTAACTCCCCTCCACCCCGCCCCCACCCACCACAAAAAACGACGATTTAGTCTATATTGCTGTACCTAATGTGCGAGTTCAAGCAATTGTTTTTCCCACTAATTTCTCCTCTGGGTGGGTAATGGGTCACCCTACCGTATTAGAGGAGAGTTCTGTTGCCCATTGTTGGAGCATGGCTATGGGCAGGGGATTAAAGCGTGTTTGGCTTTTGCCCCCACAGAGGAGCTTTCCCATCTTGTAGTTTGGGGAATAGGGTCCCTAAAAAAGCCCAATTGTCCTCCAGTTTGGAAGGGTGGCTACAGGGCTGGGTGAGGAGGAAAGGGTGACGTTTTGAAATTGCCTGAGATGAGGCCACCTGGAGGCCAGATATGTTTGACTTTTCTCTTTGGGTCACACCCTTGTGCTTGACAATTTTCAGTATGAAAACCAGTAGATACCTACCTTCATGGGACTTAATTTCTTGCTTGTCTCCTTAGATTCTAAGTCATTCTCTCCTCTCTTCCCCCTGGTACATTAAGTACCCTTCTAAAGACCCAGAGGTGAAAAAAAGTATTATACCCTTTAGGTAAAAAAGGTAGGTTTAACTTAAGAGAGTTAAGGTGAAACAGCTGATTTGAAGTAAACCATGAAAGAAGGTTTAGAAAGCAAGAGTGGTTTATAGGAAGAGTGGCTAAGAAAGAGGGGAACATCGTAGCATTGTTTTAGTCTTTCCTTCTACAGAAGATCTAAGTGAGGCGGGCTAATCATTCAGCATGTTGGAGAAGAGTTGTTGCCTGACCTTGTTTGGAACATGGAGGCTTTGATAGTGGCCAGCTTCCACCTTACGATGGAAAGAGTGCAGGCTTTGGAATCTGGAATATGGGTTTGAACCCCAGTTCTTATGTTTAATAGTTCTCTGTTCTTGGGCAAGTCATTTAACTTCTGAGCTTCCTGCTTCTTTGTTAAAATAGATTTGATACCTATATCAGAAGATGATTGTGAGAACAAAATGTGAGTTCATCACATATACCTTAGGGTTGAACACACGATAGTCACAGATTTATGTCAGTTCTATCTCCCTTTGAGAGGGAAACACAAAGGGACTTGGCTTTATTCCTCTTTTCAATATTCTTTGAATTCGGAGATTTGGTCTCCCAGAGCTTTATTTATGCATTCTGATGTGTATATAAAGGGGATTTTCTCCTAGAAGTGGGCCCCTAAAAAAAAAACATTCTGAAGACAAGAAGAGTCTGACCCCTTTATCTATTGTGCCATCCTCACCAGGCAGCTGGAAGGTACCAGGAAGAAATGATCCATCATCCCCAGAACAATAACCAATTGTAGAAAAAGAGAAGAGGGAGTTTGGTGAGGGGTTTTGGAAACTTGGGGTAAGGGGTTAGGAAATAGAGTTCTCTGAGCCTTTCCTGGAGCAATTTCTATTCCAAACACTGAATGTAGTTGAGGCAGGAGATGGTGCTTGATCTTAAGCTAAAAGGGATGGTGTCAGCCTGTCACCCTTTGCATCTTTTCTTCCCCCTTCCTTACCACCTGCTTAGCCCTGATGTGGAAGTACTGCCACTAGCAAGAGGCAGCCTTTTCTGTGTCTTGATTTGTTCTTAGCATTTCAGCCAGCACCAGCCAATCTGCTTTCTAGGCAGGGATGACAGTTAATCTGTTGGACTGAGACCACTCATTGGAACAACAGGGCAGCAGTTCTATACTCTGGAACCCCTACCAGTCTAGGGTGAGTCAGATATCCCTTCCTTCCATTTAGCAAAGACTGAGGGGGAAAAACAACAGAGAGGTAGCATCTTCTCCTCCTTACCCTTGACAATATGTTGCTTAAGGAAGGCTTTATGGAAAAACCAGTCTTCCAAAAACTTATGTGCCTTAAGTAATTCCTATGTAGTTAAGTGTGTTTTGTTTTAAAGTTTGTCAAAGCTGTTGCCTCCTTTTCTACCACCTGCCTTTCTTCAAGGGTTAAATTTCCCAGCCTTTTCTATGTTCTTTAGGATTTCCTCCCATTCTCCAGCATGGGAGCAGCCTCCTGTCAGGCTAGGAAAATAATTGACAAATTATTAGTACAGATTTGCTCACTTCAAGCTATGTATTTGGATTTTTTTCATTCAAGGATTGTCATTTACATGAGTATGGTTGAGTTGCAAGGTTCCCATCACACAAACCCGCACAAACTTACTATAAGTATGTGTGTAGGATTTACCTGGCTCTCTTGGTGGATGGTTTCCCTGCCAGTAGTTAGCACAACTTGACAAAAGCTCTTCACAACTGAAAGAATACAAGAACCTCATGTAGCGGTTAACAAAAGCTCCATTTCTGCCGAAACCGGTTTGGCTCAGTGGATTGAGCGTCGGCTTGCGGACTGAAAGGTCCCAGGTTCGATTCCGGCCAAGGGCATGTACCTGGGTTGCGGGCACATCCCCAGTAGGAGATGTGCAGGAGGCAGCTGATCGATGCTTCTCTCTCATCGATGTTTCTAACTCTCTATCTCTCTCCCTTCCTCTCTGTAAAAAATCAATAAAATATATTAAAAAAAAAAAAAAAAAAAAAAAAAAAAAAAACTCCATTTCTCAAAGATTCAGCCACATTTATGATAGAAACCTGAATCTGATTATTGTCACGACCCTGTTAGATTTGCCTGTTGACATTATTTAATTTGCCCAGCAAAGAACTGATATCCTCATGAGACTCTGTTAAACCCCCCTCATCTAACCCTGAGATGGTATCTTCCTGCTTGATAATATTCTTCATCGGGCAGCCAATTCATGTTAGAACTTGCAGCCCTTCCTATGAGAGTACTAGCAACCCCCCCCCCCCCCCCACACACACACACACACACACACACTGAGGTATGGACTGTGTAATTTTGGGCATGGTTTTGTTGTGGTGTGAAGAGAAGGTGTTAGCTGCTGAGTTCTGTTTGTCAGCAGAGCCTAACAAACCCATGCTGGCACTCACTGGGACTGGGCAACCAATCACAGCTGGAACAGTTATCGTCATGGAGTCCCTATGGGCTTTCTCTATCAGGTCACATCCCAAAATAACATTGGGCAGTGTTTCAAGTGAAGAAACGAAGGCTTTCAGGGCTGTAGCCAGCCTGGAGTGTGAGATTCTGTGTGAAATAGTTGGACCTGCTCCAGTGTTTTTGATCTGCATGGTAGATGAGCAATAAAATTCATGAAACACTTTGGAAACACATGAGAAAATTCTCCCTGGCCCTGCTGCTTCCTTGGAACTGGCAGGGCACTGAGTGGGCTGATCTCACCTCCCATCTCTTAGCAGGATTGTTCTTGGAGGAGACAAAATCCAGGAAAACCTCTTTCCATTTAAGAGGCAGTGCTGTAATTCTTACAGCGGTCCTCCTAGAAGGTACTTGTTAGGTGAGCCCTTTTGGGAAGACTAAGAACCTGAGTCCTGAAATTCTAAAGGCAGCCCCCACTATGGAGAATTGGGGCTGGGATTGATTGAACTTTGTCTGTGATAAGTATGTTGTGGAAAGCCAGACTAGTTAAGCACATTGAGGTCTGACTCAACAGCCATATATCCGGCTTTTTGTGGAACAAAAGACTTGAAAAACTGGCTTTTTGTAGGGTAGAAAGCAGAGGTGTGTCCTGTGCAGTAAAAGGACATGGAGTTCAGAGCAATATCTGTTCATGTAAATAAAGGGGGGGAGACTTCTCCTTTTTTTTTTTTTCTTTAATTGTTTTATTGCTTAAAGTATTACAAAGAGTATTACATATGTCTCCTTTTTTCCCCCGCCCTTGACAATCCCCTGGCCTCCCCTACCCCCCAGTGTGTTATGTCCATTGGTTATGCTTATATGCATGCATACAAGTCCTTCGGTTGATCTCTAACCCCCCCTCCCGCCCCCCGAGGGGGGAGACTTCTTTTGGAGTCTTCCCTTACAACTCCCTCTCATTTCCCAATAAAAACATTTACTTGTGATTAGCCACCAGGACTGAAGGGTATGTCTTATAACTTACTAGCGGCCCGGTGCACAAAATTTGTGCACCTGGTTGGGGGGGGGGGGTCCCCTCAGCCCAACCTGCGCCCTCTTGTAGTCCAGGAGCCCTCAGGGGATATCCGACTGACAGCTTAGGCCCGCTCCCCCAGGGACATCCTTAGCGCTGCCGTGGAGGCGGGAGAGGCTCCCACCACCGCTGCTGCACTCGCCAGCCATGAGCCCTGCTTCTGGCTGAGTGGTGCTCCCCTGTGGGAGTGCACTGACCACCAGGGGGCAGCTCCTGTGTTGAGCATCTGCCCCCTGGTAGTCAGTGCGCGTCATAGCGACCAGTCATTCCGCTGTTCGGTTGATTTGCATATTAGCCTTTTATTATATAGGATACTTGCTTGTGTGTTGTCATATCTCTCATTCCAAGGTATTGCGTATTTCATACGATCCTGACCATATTGTGCCAGTGGTGTTTCATGCATAAGCCCCATGGGTGTCACAAACTCAGATTTATCCAGTCCCCTCATTATATAATTGAGGGAAACCAAAGCCTGGTTTTGTTGCCAGCTTACCCAAGGTCACAACTGATAAGTACCAAGAGTTGGGCCTTAGTCTCCTAACTCAAGGGTGTGGTACTTTTTCCTCAGTCCATATAATACCAGTTTAATGGAGAGCTCTGGGGTTCAGCAGACCTGGAATCAAAACCTAATTTCTGCCGTTTACTTGCTGGATGACTTGGGCATGTAACCCAATCTCTCTGAGCATCAGCTTGCTCATCTTCATCATGTTAGTGGTAGAAGTATCTATTTCTAAGAATTAACTCCATAAGGTGCCTGGCATATTGTAGATGCTCAAATGGTAGTTATTATTTATATTAATGTAAAATGGTCTGCCCTTCCTGTGCTGTATTTTGGTTCTTAATTTATTTTTTTAATCACCTACTCTCATGCTGACCAGTTGCCATCTGATGAAAATGACAGTTTGAGAGACGGGCTTCAAATCAACCAAATCTGAGAAATAGGAATATTAATGCTGCTGCTTTCCACACTATTGTTTATGCCTAGGTACCCCAGACCACGTGGGGCTGCTGTTGACAGTGGTTTATTTAGCACTTTTTCTCCAAGGGTCTCAGAGCACTTTACCAAAACTGGCAGCTCTCCTCAAAGTGCCTTTGTGAAGGAAGCCACCACCTTGTCACCACAGATGTCTCTAGGGTCTTGAGAACCCAGCCTCAGGGACTGCAGTATTTCCTTCAGGCGACTGGGATTCCCTCAGCTGGACTGGGACATTCACTTGTGGAGAGCCTGGGTTTGCACAGAAGTGTGGCTGAAGGAGCATCCGCAAGCCCTGCCCTGACTCTGTAGTAGTGGTTGGTGGGTTGTGGTTGGGTTTTTTCTTTCCCCTCCTCTGATCCTCAGAAGGTCTCCAAGAATACACACCAAATTGAACAGGGTTCCTCTGTAGAAGGCAGCAGAAAGAGAGCAAAGGGGGACTTTGGCTTTACCTATACTCTCTGAACTACTTTTAGCATGAGAATGTTCATGTTTTACTTAAAAGACAGAAATGTTCAAGACACTTAATTTTTCAAAGCCATTTGAACAGAGCCAAGTTCTTGTCTTATGGATGGACCTTTGATTCCTTGTCTTATGGATGGACCTTTGATTCCTATTGTGTTCCAAAATATACTGATTTCTTTTTCATGTTAGCAAGTAACTTTTATTAGCAAAAGCTGGTTGTTTGATAAGGAATAGAGACAGTAGGAAGGAATACTGAAGGAACTTACTGGTCCCTAAAACAGAGCATTGGGCTGTGGTTTCTGTTACAGACCAGAGATTAACAAGTGGCTTTTGAGGCCTTTTCTGGCATACATGGTTGGCTTCTCTCATCATCTTGCTGTCTCTCTGAGTTTACTCTCCTTAGCTCAGATAGCTTAGCCCTCAACATGGAAATGGAATCCTCCTCTCTTGGGGTGAACCCAGGGCTCTTCATAGTCCAGGTACTTTAGTCCTTTGAGGGGAAGAGGCTCTTTGATGTTACCTGGAAGAAGGGCTGCTTTTTTTTAACATTGATTTCAGAGAGGAAGGGAGAGGGAAAGAGAGATAGAAACATCAATGATGAGAGAGAATCATTGATTGGCTACCTCTTGCATGCCCCCTACTGGGGATCGAGCCCACAACCTGGGCCTGTGCCCTTGACAGGAATCGAACCTGGGACCCTTCAGTCCACAGGCCAGTGATCTATCCACTGAGCCAAACAGGCTAGGGCTGGAGAAGGACTTCTTGAATTCCTTTCCATGCTGGGACAAATTCTAATTGCATTTTTAAAGCATGCTGTGGTGTACTAGTTCTACTTCTTTTTTTTAAAATATATTTTATTGATTTTTTACAGAGAGGAAGGGAGAGGGATAGAGAGTTAGAAACATCGATGAGAGAGAAACATCCATCAGCTGCCTCCTGCACACCCCCTATTGGGAATGTGCCCGAAACCAAGGTACATGCCCTTGACCGGAATCAAACCTGGGATCCTTCAGTCCGCAGGCCGACGCTCTATCCACTGAGCCAAACAAGTTAGGGCTAGTTCTACTTCTTATAGGAAAGTTAGCATTTTCTGACTTCTCAGCTAACACTGAAAGCTGGACATAGACACAACTACACACCCACCTACCTACCTGCCTTGCCTTCTGGGCAAGCTTTGTTTCCATAGAACTCAACAGAAATGCTTCCAGCCTAGTAAAGTAACCAACCTGGATACTTGGAAGAGAGCCTAAAGGTGCCCTCTGACCTCCAATATTATTCTGACAGTCACCTTGAACTGATATTTCCATGGTGAGCTTGTTGTGGGAATAGTAATAAACTCAAATCAGGCCTTTTCAGGTGTGTCTCTTTAAGATAACTCTTTGTTTAACTCAGACCTGACCCCTTATCCAAAGCTCTCATCCTTTCTTCAAGGTACAATTAGTTTCTAGTCTGAAGTTAATGTGTGGTGTTGAGCTAGAGAATGAACATGGGGCAGGGAGTAGAGTTGAGGGTGCATTTCGTGGGGTGAATTTTTTTCATATTGAGCTCCTGATTGCTAATTTTGGAGTTTATCTAACCAAAGTTGAACTCTACTGATTATTTCAAGACAAGCAAAGCCCCCAAGTAAATACCAACTCTTCATTTTACAACTTAAAACTAGGGAGAAAACTGAATTTGTTCAGTTGATAAACATTTGTTAGGAATATAGGCCCAGACTTTTTTGTTCCTGTGCAGTATATCCTTTTTTCACCCCCTACCCCTTATACTAGTATATTAAAATATGGTAACTTGGAGAAAGTGAGTCCTTAGTAAATTCTATATAATAAAAGGCTAATATGGGAGCGACCTGCTGCTATGATGCACGCTGACCACCAGGGGGCAGGCGCTCAATGCAGGAGCTGCCCCCTGGTGGTCAGTGCGCTCCCACAGGGGGAGCGCTGCTCAGCCAGAAGCTGGGCTTATGGCTGGTGAGCGCAGCTGCGTGGCGGGAGAGGACTGCGAGAGGGTGCAGGCTGGGCTGAGGGAACATTCCCCCCCATCCCACCACCACCACCACCACCACCACCCCCACCCCCACCCCCCCCACCCCCGTGCAGAAATTTCGTGCACCAGGCCTCTAGTACAGGTTATAATAATCTGAGGGGTGAGGGATCTGTGATTACTGCCCAAACTTGTTAAAATTCTCTTGTGGCTCCTGGTACTCTCCTGGCAGTGTTTTATAAAGCTTCCTCAGTGGAAAAGACTTAAAGGCTCACTGAAATTGCTGCACTCTTAAAACTGTGCAAGTTGAGGCTGGAAAAGAAGAGAAAAGTACTAGATCTGCTTCTGATGGATAGGCCAGAGGTCAGCAAACTACAGATTGTAGGCCATTTACTTGTTTTTATAAATAATCAAATGGATGTGGCTGTTTCAATAAAACTTTATTATCTGTGACTGCTCTTTTGCACTACGATGGCAGAGTTGAGTAATTATACTTGAAGAAGACTATCTGGTTCACAGTCTAAAATATTTTTCTATCTGGCCCTTAATAGTTTGCCATACGTAAGCTATAGTATCACAACAACATAATGTGTGGTGTGCTTGTCCTTGGTTGTTTAAGGGAAATGTTAATCATGAAGTGGAATTGTTGAAAGAAGAGTCTTTCTGCCTAATATTGCTAATTGAGAATTGTGGTATGTTTCAGGATCTGTCTGGTTCAATAGATGATCTCCCCATGGGGACAGAAGGAGCTCTGAGCCCTGGAGTGAGCACATCAGGGATTTCCAGCAGCCAAGGAGAGCAGAGTAATCCAGCTCAGTCTCCTTTTTCTCCTCATACCTCCCCTCACCTGCCTGGCATCCGAGGCCCATCCCCGTCCCCTGTTGGCTCTCCCGCCAGTGTTGCTCAATCTCGCTCAGGACCACTCTCGCCTGCTGCAGTGCCAGGTACCCTCAAGTGCTGGGTTTGAGGGAGAGGGGGACAGGGACTGGCTTACAACAATATCAGGGAGCCCCAGCCTTCACTGGCAGAGAAAGAATCTCTGGTCATGTCTGCAAAGTTTCTCTTCAGCATTTGAAGAAGGGAGATGGGAGCCCCTTTGTTGTAGCTCTCTGTGTATGTGATACTGGGAGGTGCTCGATCTTCTCAGGAGCCATTTCCAGCTCTGAATTGATCTCCTAGCTAGAATTCCAGGCTTAGCCATGATTGGCTTACTTTCTCTATCTGGAGCAGGCAACCAGATGCCACCTCGGCCACCCAGTGGCCAGTCGGACAGCATCATGCATCCTTCCATGAACCAATCAAGCATTGCCCAAGATCGAGGTAATGGGCTTGGGAGTGGAGGGGTGGGCGTGGGGGAGAGCCTAAGGCTGAAACTTTTTTTTTTAATAATATATTTTTATTGATTTCAGAGAGGAAGGGAGAGGGAGAGAGAGGTAGAAACATCAATGATGAGAATCATTGATTGGCCGCCTCTTGCACGCTCCCTACTGGAGATGGAGCCCGCAACCCGGGCATGTGCCCTTGACCGGAAACGAACCTGGGACCCTTCAGTCCACAGGACATAAGGCTGAAACTTAACACATTGCGGACCAGTAGTTTTATTGCTAGCTTTACCCAGTGGCCAGATAGGTTTCTATTGAACAAGTACAAAAAATGTTTTACATAAATGTTAAAGGCACGCTTTAAAATTAAATACCCATTGCATTTTGAAGTTATTTATTACATGTTCTTACAAGATAATATCTTTTTAAAGTATGATACTTTGTAAAACACTGTGTAATATGAAACGAGAATTCTTGTGATCCGTCCACAATGTGTTAATTATCCTGTGCAAAATAGCTTTTGGAGAACTGTATGGCCATGAAGTGTAGGACACTTGCAACAATAATTGTGAAAGTTAAGAGTGGCCTAGCCATGTAGTTACTCCAGAACTGTGTTCTCCCACCACCATTTTTTGTTTCTCAGTGTTTGTGTTTTGATGTATTCCCCCTTAAATACATTGTGCCCAATTTGGTCAGCAAATGCTAAAACTCAGCATCGAATCTTTACTCTTTAAATCCTGCACCATTTTCGTTTTTCTGTAATTGCTATTTGTCTTTTCAACCCCCCATTTAGTAGAAAGAGTTGGTGTAATCTGGTTAATGGCTGTCATTTTGGAGGACACCTAAAATGGCACACAGTTATATAGCAAATAAGGTAGATACGTCATTCAATTAGTTGCTAAATAAAATGGAGATGGTGAAGTCCTAGGATAAGGGAAAGCATTTGTTCCCATTATACCGAGGTACTAACTAATATATATGGGCACTACCCACAAATAGGTTACATGCAGAGGAACCCCCAGATGCCCCAGTACAGTTCACCCCAGCCCGGCTCGGCCTTATCTCCGCGTCAGCCTTCTGGAGGACAGATGCACACAGGCATGGGCTCCTACCAGCAGAACTCCATGGGGAGCTATGGTCCCCAGGGGAGTCAGTATGGCCCACAAGGTGAGTATACTACCCAGTTAGGAGTACATAGAGATGAGATGAGAAAACAGTTCCTTGTCTGATATGCTGCTATCTGGGGTGTAAAGAGTAGAACTGTTGTTGGACTTAATTCACCAAAGCCAGGCCCTAAAGTAGGGCAGGACTGTCATCATGGGAAAATCCTTAAATGGGGATAAGGTGTTTAGCTCAAGACTGAGTACAGACACTCAATAAATGGTAATTATCCGTTATTATACTTGTTTTTAGTATATTAGTCCTAATAGAATGGATCTTTCTTCAAAATTAGCCCTAAACAGACTAAAGATGAATGTCTTTCGTATAGCATGGGAAAGAAGGTAAGAATGTAGAAAGGAAACAATTCCTGGAGTTGTTGAACCTAGATAGCAGCAAAGCCAGCCTTGCCTGCCAGTCCGTCTTGCTCTGTGCTATCTTTAAGATGAGGGGACAACTGAGGCCCATCTTTATATGCTTCTACCCTCCCCTTAATCTTTTTTTTTAATGGGGTAAAATTGGGCTCTTTGTAGACCAAATCTCAAATGATTCCTTTTGTTTTTCATCTTTGGAATTTTAGAGTTTGAGCATTAGTGAGTTGCTAATGAGTCACTAATCAAGTCTCTGTGTCTTCTTTCCTTCTTCTTCTCCCAGGAGGCTACCCCAGGCAACCAAACTATAATGCCTTGCCCAATGCTAACTACCCCAGTGCAGGCATGGCTGGAAACATGAACCCTATGGGTGCTGGAGGTCAGATGCATGGGCAGCCTGGTATCCCGCCTTATGGCACCCTCCCTCCAGGGAGAATGAGTCATGCCTCCATGGGCAACCGGCCTTATGGCCCTAACATGGCCAATATGCCACCTCAGGTTGGGTCAGGGATGTGTCCCCCACCAGGGGGCATGAACCGGAAAACTCAAGAAACTGCTGTCGCCATGCATGTTGCTGCCAACTCTATCCAAAACAGGTAAGGCCCGGGAAGTGAAGAGGGCGTTAGTGTAAGGATATAAATTGTAGAATCATTCAGGTCATTGAGATACTTCTGGATCTAAATCATGTCATTATGGTAAATATGCACTTTATTAAGAGCTCTTTAAAAACTAGCCTTTCTTATAGTAAAAACACAACAAAAGTTCTGATTGTTAAATATCATAAATTGGTATCAAATTTCACATGACCAGATATCATATGTAAA
Source organism: Myotis lucifugus (assembly GCF_000147115.1). Lineage (NCBI taxonomy): Eukaryota > Metazoa > Chordata > Mammalia > Chiroptera > Vespertilionidae > Myotis > Myotis lucifugus. Next base: position 2,325,129 of record NW_005871245.1, on the reverse strand, counting down.
GAACTTTATAAAGCACAGATTATTTTGATTCATAAAAAATAAGTCTTCAGAGTTTCTTCATTTCTTCTGTCAATGTAGTTTCTTAGTTTCCAAAATAATACATATGACTTGAATCTGTGGTATAAGAAATAAAGGATGGTAGGGTTGTGATTTGTCATTTTTCCTACTGTTCTGTGTGGTCCTGTGCAGTTGACTCTAGTGCTAAAGTGCAGAAGGCTCATGTGATTTGGTTTAATGACTTGAAGATTCATCTCTTCTTCATTGGCCATGGGCTTCAGTGAATATGATTCCTCTTTCTTTGTTGTTGTTGTTTTTAACATATTTTTATTGGTTTCAGGGAGAGGGAGATAGAAACATCAATGATGAGAGAGAATCATTGATCAGCTGCCTCCTGCACACCCCCTATTGAGGATTGAGCCCGCAACCTGGGCATGTGCCCTGACCAGGAACCAAACCACGACCTCCTGGTTCATAGGTCAACACTCAACCACTGAGCCACACCGGCCTGGCTAATTCCTCTATTTTTGAAGGCACTGTCCTTATACTCCATTATTGGTGCCTATAGTTCTTTTTTTTTTTATTGATTTTTTACAGAGAGGAAGGGAGAGGGATAGAAAGTTAGAAACATCGATGAGAGAGAAACATCAATCAGCTGCCTCCTACACACCTCCCACTGGGGATGTGCCTGCAACCAAGGTACATGCCCTTGACCGGAATCGAACCCGGGACCCTTCAGTCCACAGGCCGACGCTCTATCCACTGAGCCAAACCAGTTAGGGCAAATGCCTATAGTTCTTAAAGTGATTAGTCTTATTAGGATGTTAATGAGCCAAGGTAGAATAGTGTGATTGACTGTAACTGTAAAGAGGTGGGTTTAGTTAGTACTTGAGAATGATGAAAGCACAAAGTGTGTAGTGGGCCCATCAAGAAAGAATGCCACACCTTCCCCGCTTCCGCCAAGTGCTTCTGCTGAGGGCTCCAGTTTGGTTGAGGTTGAATGTGACAAAGAGGGTAAAATTGAGCAATACAGGCCTTTTGGCATAGAGAGGGCTCTTTAAATGGAAACACGCTTGACTCTGAAGGTGCCTTAGAGGCTGGTAGTACTTAAGAGACAGGGTAGGACTTCATCCTTCAAGGAGTGTTTCCTTTAAATTGAGCTATGGTTTCCCATTTGGGGCTTGAGCCCTCTTAGAAGCTTTTGTGGGAAGTAGAAGAAATATCTAGGTCAGGTAGTGCGTGATTGTGGTTTGGGGGACCCATACACTTTTTCTTTGTTAGCCTAACTAGATGATCTTGACTCACACAACCCTATGTAGTGCAAGTCCAAATCTGAAAGATTAGTGTCCCTAACTCTGGTCTTTCTCGTGCTCTCTCTCGCTCTTTCTCTCGCTCTTTCTCTCTCTCTTCTCATCTTCTTTCTCAGGCCACCAGGCTACCCCAATATGAATCAAGGGGGTATAATGGGAACTGGACCTCCCTATGGACAAGGGATTAATAGTATGGCTGGCATGATCAACCCTCAGGGACCTCCATATCCAATGGGTGGAACCATGGCCAACAATTCAGCAGGTAAGTCCTGGTCATTGTTCAGCCCAGGGATTTCTTCCAGAGTGATCTTCATGTCACAAACCTATTGAAGAATATTTTTCTTTTTTATAGGGATGGCAGCCAGCCCAGAGATGATGGGCCTTGGAGATGTCAAGTTAACTCCAGCCACCAAAATGAACAACAAGGCTGATGGGACACCCAAGACAGAATCCAAGTCTAAAGTAATGATTTATATCTTGACTCTTCTCAACTTTCTGTCCATCCTTTCCAGTGATAGGAAGAGGGTGATTAGACTTTAGCCTATTATGACACCAAATAGATAGTCTCAGATAAGGTTGTTTCCCCTTCTTATGAAGGGTCCCAGGATAATAGCTCAGTAAATTAGGTTTGAGTTAGTCTATAATGATCTCACAGCTGTCTGTTATAGAGGAAATGCCAGATCTGCAGTGTAGAATTCTCTGTGAAACTGTGCCCCCTGTCCTTGTGCATTGTTAGATGGTATATAACGTGGGCAACAAGTTGCTCTTCTCTTCCTGTACAGTACTAAGAGCAGCAGGAATGGTTGGTGTCCTGTATTCTATAAAATGGGAAATGAGGCAGGTGGGGTTTGGTCCTTGGCCTCCCTGTAGGCTGGTACTGAGTGTGCTGGCTGTTGGGTCATGTGGCAACCTGGGGACCTGTTCAGTGTTTGAATCATTTTTTTTTTAATTCTTTATTAGTTAAGGTATTACAAATGTGTCCTCATCCCCCCCCCCCATTAAA
>NW_005871245.1:2279630-2322719 GCF_000147115.1 Myotis lucifugus | reverse complement strand
CCCCCCCCACCTCATGCTCTCATCCCCCTGTTGTCCATGTCCATTGGTTTGGCTTATATGCATGCATACAAGTCCTTTGGTTGATCTCTTCCCCTTGCTTCCTCCCTCCCCTACTTTCCCTCTGGGGATTAATAGTCTGATCGCTGTTTCTCTGTCAGTGTTTGAGTCATTTAAAACATTTCTGCCCTTTGTCATACCTAATTTTCCCTATTTTATAAAGTAGGGGAAATTAAATATCATAGCAGACACTTTCTATGGACTTTCACCTCTGGCTCCCAGACCCTATTAGCCATCCTGTCTTAGGGTGCCATCCAAAGCCTTTCAAGCAGTTGAGCGTCCCTTTCTTGAGAGTAGGTAAAGTTTATTTTTCATTTTAGTCCATCCCATTGTCTCAAGATCATTATTTGAGTTTCTTGAGTTCTCTGAAACAGTCTATAAAAGTGTGTCTAGCCCCTGCCAGGGGCTCAGTTAGTTGGATCGTCATCCTGTACACCAAAATGGTTGTGGGTTCAATCCCCAGTCGGGGTGCATACAGGAGGCAGCTGATCAATGTCTCTCTCTCTCTCTCTCTCTCTCTCTCTCTCTCTCTCTCTCTCTCTTCCTCCCCCCCCCCCCCCCCCTTTCTCCTCTCCCTTCCTCTCTCTCTGTGAAAATCAATAAAAACATCCTTGGGTGAGGATTTATTTAAAAAGAGTGTGTACTGGGTAGTGGTAGTGATATTGATGTCAGCTGGACAAGGATTTGACACTCAGCCCTTCTACTTAAAAGCTATGAGATCGTAGACATGGCCTCCTTGTGCCTGCTTTTTTATCTTTTAAGAGGAAGATAATTTATAATGCCTAATATGTAAAGGCATCTAGCAAAGCACCTAAAGCAGTGGTTCTCAACCTTCCGGCCCTTTAAATACAGTTCCTCATGTTGTGACCCAACCATAAAATTATTTTCATTGCTACTTCATAACTGTAATGTTGCTACTGTTATGAATCGTAATGTCAATATCTGATATGCAGGATAGTCTTAGGCGACCCCTATGAAAGGGTCGTTCGACCGCCAAAGGGGTCGCGACCCACAGGTTGAGAACCGCTGACCTAAAGGGTAATATATATAGTCAGTATTTTCCTTCCTTTACAGGAAGAAGGTCTACCTATCTATCTTTTGGCCTTTCAGCCTTACAAAAGCAGGGCAGGTGATAGTAACCATCCCAGAATAAGAAGCTTTATCACTGCCCTAATTAAGGAACTTCTAAGACCCTTAGCATAGTCTTTGAATGTAACCAGTTCCTAAGAATCTTGACCTGCCCCTTCCAGAAATCCAGTTCTTCTACTACAACCAATGAGAAGATCACCAAGTTGTATGAGCTGGGTGGTGAGCCTGAGAGGAAGATGTGGGTGGACCGTTATCTGGCCTTCACGGAGGAGAAGGCCATGGGCATGACAAATCTGCCTGCTGTGGGTAGGAAACCTCTGGACCTCTATCGCCTGTATGTGTCTGTGAAGGAGATTGGTGGATTGACTCAGGTGAGTGCCTAGGACTTGGCTTCCCCTGTGTTTTCAACAAGCCTCTCTCAAGATACTAAGTGGCTTTACCTGGCTTTACCCTCTCCTGCTCTCTGAGTCGCATACTGACAGACCTGGGAGCAAGGGCTTCTAGAAAATAAGGCTTCCAAAAGGCTGAGACTTCCCTGGGTAGGATGAAGTATTAGCATTACATTTACTATATGTCTGGGGTCCCACTGGGTTACAAAGATGGGGAAAGTCTGTGGGCAATTCTGATTCCCTGGGAGGCAGTCTGGCATAGTAGACAATAGCAAGATTCAGAGAGATAGGCCTGGTTTTTAAACCTGTCTTAGCCACTTATATGTGACCTCAATAAAGGTTCATAACCACTCAGCCCTAACATTTCTTATTTTTAAAATAGTGACAGTGTACCCTGCTAGACTGTCTAAAGCTAGAAGTAATAAAGCTTTCAGCAAGATTTCTGCCACATAAATTGGTCTGCAAGATGGTACAGGGGCAGCCAGAGTAGTTGCTGACCCTTTCCAGGAAACTTTGCAGTAAAGATGAGATTTCAGGAGCTATTTAATAGAAACTGTTTGTGAAGGGGGAAGTAGGTGGGAAATTGTGTTTAGTTAGTTACTCTGCATGGGTGACTGAAGAGAATGAATTCATCTCTGCTACAAACATCTGAACTGAATACCACCCTGAGCCTTGCCTCTGCCCTGATACCTTACAGCTTTGTTTTACTCTCAGCCCAAGAGGCAAACAGGTGAGGCAATGCTGACAGCACACTGTGGCTTACAAACTTTTCCTCCAGTGCGTGTTCTGTAGTCATCAGACCAGGAGCCTGCTGTTGGTCCTGAGTTTGTGGCTGAGCTCAGGGGAGTTGTGGCTGGGAGGGATGTATTCCAAACCTTCTAAATCAGAAGAGGAAAACAGCTGTCACCAGCAGAAAAGAAAGTGATTGGAATGAAGCCAACCAACAGTCAGTTATGAATTCCTTCTCCCTTCAGGCTTAATTTCCCTCCCCCACAAAGGAAAACAAAACAAAACAAGACACGTGTGCACCACCACATAAGTGGCGTGGGAAGCAAAGCCACAGAGGCTTCTGAAGTGACCCTGAGCTTATTCCTGCTGTTCTCCTTGGTGCTAGTTCTCACACACAGTCCTCTCCTGCCTATAAAGAAAGGAGGGAGTATTGGGTTAGGTTTGGCATACTTTTAATTGTGTGGGCGTCTGAATTTAAGATGAGTTAGTACAGAGAGAATCCCAAAGCTTAGGCCTGTGTTAGTTTACAAAAGGATGCAAACCTTTTAGATGCTATGTTGTAATTGAACTCTAAAGACAGTGCAGAGAAGAAACAGTGCTGTTAGAAGTTAGTTTGTGAAGGCTCCAGAAAGGCAAAAGTTCTGAGCTTTTCTGCAACATTTGTAAGTAGGGTTTAGGTAGAGGGAGGAGCCATTCCAGTTGACTGGCCCAGGTGGCCTGGAGATGGAAGTCTGGGATGTACGCTACCAACACCATCTCCAACCTTCAAAGTTCAGCTCAGCTCAGTTGTTACCTTCTCTAGGAAGTTTTCCTGGTCACCTTCCCTCTATCTAGATCAGTGATGGCGAGCCTTTTGAGCTCAGCGTGTCAGCATTTTGAAAAACCCTAACTTAACTTTGGTGCCGTGTCACATATAGAACTTTTTTAATATTTGCAACCATAGTAAAACAAAGATTTATATTTTTGATATTTATTTTATATATTTAAATGCCATTTAACAAAGAAAAGTCAACCAAAAAAATGAGTTCGCATGTCACCTCTGACACGCGTGTCATAGGTTCGCCATCACTGATCTCGATGGTTCTTCTCTTTGCTTCCTTATCACTCTTCTCTCTGGTATCATTAGTACCAGGTCAACAGGTATCACAACATACTGAATTTCCTTTGTGGATTGGGACTGGAAAGCCAGTGTTCCCCGCCCTTGAGAGGCAAATAAGCATCTATGATAATAAAAGCGGAATATGCTAATTAGACTGGACGTCCTTCTGGACAAAGCCGGGGCTGTGAGGGAAGCCTGGGTCCCGGGTGCCTGGGTGCCTGGGTGCCTGCCTGCGGCTGGAGGGAAGCCCAGGTGCCGGGTGCTTGAGGGAATCCACTGCCGGCAGCCGGGGGGAGGAAGGCCTACTCTTGCACGAATTGCGTGCATCGGGTCTCTAGTAGAATACATGAAGAAGGAGACCTGCCTGGCTAGAGCAGAAAGGGTTACTAAAGGGATTGGAAATGGTGTGTCCTAAAGCTGAGGCAAGGAGGCAGGACTAAGCTGACTTCTGAGAAGGCACAAAAGAAGTTACAGGGTCCCGAGCATCTGGGTAATCAGGACAGTGACTAGTGAGGGAAAGGGGCTTGTAGTTACACGTCACTGAGATGCAGGGGAGTAGAGAGGCACAAGAATGTCAAATTTACAAGGAGCCTCACACTGAAGAAAAAAAAAAATCAAATGTGAAAAGCCCCAGTTTGACAAAGTAAGTCAAGCAGGGTGATGTTGATTACTACACAGCTCCATTTTATAAAATGTTCATTTTTATTGGTACATTTAAAATAGGATTCAGATTTGATGGTGATTGCACATACTTTTTCAGCAGTACACATGTACAGACCATACCTTCTTAATTCTGTTCTCTAATAGGGATGTGAAATTTGCCCTGATAGTTGCAGTGACCTGTGGGATAGAGCCTACTGAGAGTAGAGGATAGCCAGCACGAATTTAATGTTTATTGTGGATTGTCCACCAAGTGGAGTTAATAACTTTTGTGGTTAACTGAGAATTGTGATTCTACAAGAGATGGGTACCTAGTAGTCTGATGGGGGTTGGGACTTGTGGGCAGGAAGATGTACCCTGGCTTTTCTGGTTGCTTGTGCAGGTCAACAAGAACAAAAAATGGCGGGAACTTGCGACCAACCTCAATGTCGGCACCTCAAGCAGTGCTGCCAGCTCCTTGAAAAAGCAGTACATCCAGTGTCTCTATGCCTTTGAGTGTAAGATTGAACGTGGAGAAGATCCTCCCCCAGACATCTTTGCAGCTGCTGATTCCAAGAAGTCCCAGCCCAAGATCCAGCCTCCCTCTCCAGGTAGGGGTTGGGTGAGCTCCACCAAGGCTCACCCTTCAAAGGTAGTATTCAAGTGTCCAGTCCCCTTGTTCACCAGCACCTGCCACCAGGGTGTATGCTCTGCTCTGCCCTGCCCTATCACACAGGATGTAATAGGTTGGCAGACTAAAGAACAGGCTGTGGCGACTCCCTTGGGAAGTAGTCTGCAGCAACCCTTAAGTTTTAATTTTCATTGTGTACCTGGCATCTTGCCAAGTGTTTGTAAACTAGAGAGTGGGAGGGATATTAGAGGAGTGGGAAAATTGACAATAGCAGTGAGGCAAGACCATCTGGGAGCTTTGGCCCATTGATGTCAGTGCCTTAGAATGCAGCTCAGACTAGAGCCCTGAATTCCCCGAAGAGCTGAGATGGTAATGAATGGGAAGGAAATGGTGGGGAGAGGATATGAATGGAACTCTGATGGGAGTGCCTCTGCCAGTGCTCCTTTCTGAGAGGAGTCTGGGCCCTGGGCAAGCATGGGAAAGCCAGGACTCCTAGAAGATTGCTGTAAACACATGTGCTCTGGTGTTGACCTCCGAGGGTGTAATGAGTGCCTGAGATGACTCATCAGCTGGAGAGGCTCAAGCAGTGGGATATCTGCTTCTGGGAATGGTAACTAATAGAAACATTAATTACTGGTGATTCTGTGCTCTTCAGCTTAGAGGAACATTTGAACCTGAGTGGTGACACTGCTAGATGCTTCAGAATAGGAGCTCCTAGACTCCTAATGTGCACTGCTGGTTTGGGTCTCCCCTACCCACGATTCCAGGGGCTTTGACTGGGAGCTTATCCGCCAGCATTACATGGTGAGACCCGGTCCTTGGAGGGAAGTAAAGTAGTCAGGGAAGCTGGCAGAGACTCAAGGAGTCAACAGCATGGTGATGGCTTCATCACACCACTCCTATTCTCCAAATGTGAAACAGCAAGTACCATGATAGAGCCCTCAAATTCCCTGACCTGGCCTTGAGATTCCCTGTGGAGAAAGGTGATTAAGGCTTTAAAGATCCTAACTTTAGCCTTATAGCAATGTTTTCTGAAGAGATCCCGGGTGTATATTTCTGTGAGAGAGAAACACTTTCCTGCTCACCCTTCATCTCTGTTCACAGCTGGATCAGGGTCTATGCAGGGGCCACAGACACCTCAGTCAACCAGCAGTTCCATGGCAGAAGGGGGAGACCTGAAGCCACCAACTCCAGCATCTACACCACATAGTCAGATCCCTCCCTTGCCAGGCATGAGGTAAGGCCACAAGCAGGGCAGGTGGTTTGGGGAACCCTAGGCAGAAGTCCATGAGCTCCTATGCAGCCTGGTGACTCTGCTGTCCAGCCAGTGACTCTCATGTGTCCTGTGTTATCAGAGGAATTGCTTTATTTGGGATTTAATTGACTTTTCTTATTCTGGAGCAGGAGCAATTCAGTCGGGATTCAGGATGCTTTTCCTGATGGAAGTGACCCCACATTCCAGAAACGGAATTCCATGACTCCAAACCCTGGGTACCAGCCCAGTATGAATACCTCTGACATGATGGGCCGCATGTCCTATGAGCCAAATAAGGATCCTTATGGCAGCATGAGGAAAGGTGACCAGTTGCTGTTGGCCTTGTACTTTTGAGGACAGAGCCAGGGAAGTGGGATGATAGCTTGAGAGTAGTTCAGGGTTCTGGTTGAGCCATCCTCTGAGATAAGGCATTTTTAAACCTAACTATCCCTCTTTATCCCCGCCTCCTTGTCTTCCTCTCCCTGGTCTCATCTTCTTATCCCTTAACAAGTGCGTGTTCTTTGCTGAATAAGGCCTCTTTAGATCTCTGTTTTAAACCTGTCAGGAAAACAAAAGAAACAACCTTGAGCTCTGAAGAGGCCATGGGTCTTTGGGGCAAGCAAAGTGTAGATTGCTAGGCTTGCTCACCTACCAGTTTGCTCACTGCCTGCCTTTCTACACCCAGCTCCAGGGAGCGATCCCTTCATGTCCTCAGGGCAGGGCCCCAACGGCGGGATGGGGGACCCTTACAGCCGAGCTGCCGGCCCTGGGCTAGCAAATGTGGCAATGGGACCACGACAGCACTATCCTTATGGAGGTCCTTATGACAGAGTGAGGTAAGCATGACCCCCACTCCTGTCTCACCCCAGAACCCGACGGCTATAGTGGATTCCACATGCTTCTTTGCTTTTGTTTAGGACGGAGCCTGGAATAGGACCTGATGGAAACATGGGGAGCACTGGAGCCCCACAGCCGAATCTCATGCCTTCCAACCCAGACTCGGGGATGTATTCTCCTAGCCGCTACCCCCAACAGCAGCAGCAACAGCAGCAACGGTGAGTGAAGCCTGGTGTCAGTGCTCCTGTGCCTCTGGCTTTGTCATTTCCTACACTGATCCTGTTTTTCTCTCTCCTGCAGACATGATTCCTATGGCAATCAGTTCTCCACGCAAGCCACCCCTTCCGGCAGCCCCTTCCCCAGCCAGCAGACCACAATGTATCAGCAGCAGCAGCAGGTGAGGAGGGTGGACTGACACACAGAGATCCAGTTAGAAAACTGAGGTGGAAAGTGTAAGCAGCTCCCTAGATACTTTGGTGGTCTTCTCCCACCCAAATAGCCAGCTCTGCCTGAAGAGCCAAGTCCACAATCTCTTCTCTATTTGGAGTCCAGTCCAATTTCTAGTTCTCCAATGGGGCTAGAAACAGGCCTTATTTTGATTTTTGAACTTTTCTTTGTTTTTCTGCTTACAGCAAGGGAGAGCCGGAAGGGAATAGAAAATGACTCTTGCTTTCAGAGATAATTTGTAAACATTATTCCTTTGTTCTCTTGGAGTCTGTGTCTTCTCGAGGGGCAGAAGCAAGTCCAGTGTCTAGTATCGCCAGCCATCTTGGCAGCTGTGGTTCTTGAGTCCCTGAGTGCAAAGTATTAACTTCCCCTCTGATTGTTCCTGTTTTAGAATTACAAGCGGCCGATGGATAGCACATACGGCCCTACTGCCAAGCGGCACGAAGGGGAGATGTACAGTGTGCCATACAGCACTGGGCAGGGGCAGCCCCAGCAGCAGCAGTTGCCGCCAGCCCAGCCCCAGCCCGCCAGCCAACAACAAGCTGCCCAGCCTTCCCCTCAGCAAGATGTGTACAACCAGTATGGCAATGCATATCCTACCACTGCCACCGCTGCTACTGAGCGCCGGCCAGCAAGTGGCCCCCAGAACCAGTTTCCATTCCAGTTTGGCCGAGACCGTGTCTCAGCACCCCCTGGCTCCAGTGCCCAGCAGAACATGCCACCACAAATGATGGGTGGCCCCATACAGGCATCTGCTGAGGTTGCTCAGCAAAGCACCATGTGGCAAGGGCGTAATGACATGACCTACAATTACGCCAACAGGCAGAGCACGGGCTCTGCCCCCCAGGGCCCTGCCTATCATGGTGTGAACCGAACAGATGAAATGCTGCATACAGATCAGAGGGCCAACCATGAAGGCTCATGGCCTTCCCATGGCACACGCCAGCCTCCATATGGTCCCTCTGCTCCCGTGCCCGCCATGACAAGGCCCCCTCCTTCCAACTACCAGCCCCCACCAAGCATGCAGAATCACATTCCTCAGGTATCCAGCCCTGCTCCCCTGCCCCGGCCAATGGAGAACCGCACCTCTCCTAGCAAGTCTCCATTCCTGCACTCTGGGATGAAGATGCAAAAGGCAGGCCCCCCCGTACCTGCCTCTCACATAGCACCTGCCCCTGTGCAGCCCCCCATGATTCGGCGGGACATCACCTTCCCACCTGGCTCTGTTGAAGCCACACAGCCTATTTTGAAGCAGAGGAGGCGACTCACCATGAAAGACATCGGTAAGGAAACCTCTCTGGGTTGTGTAATCTGCCCCTTTCCATGTTAGCCATTGTTCTCTCTCTCTCCTGATATTCTGGATGAGGTTAAATCTGGTTGTGTTGACTAAAACAGAACCAAAGAAATTTGAGTAAGGAAGAAATCAGCTGATTTCGGGCTTTTACTTGAAGGAATTGCTATCCAGTGATGTCCTAAGAGGGCCTAGAAGCCATGAGGAGCAGATGTGTGTCATCTTTCAGATAGAAACTGCCTACATTTGCTACCTTCATAGTAGCCTGACTGATGGGCCAGCACTGGGATTGACCACCTCCAGCCAACCTAGGCTTGTTGGATGGATGACATAGTGGTTTTGTTTCAGGAACTCCAGAGGCATGGCGGGTAATGATGTCCCTCAAGTCTGGGCTGCTGGCAGAGAGCACATGGGCATTAGACACCATTAACATCCTGCTGTATGATGACAACAGCATCATGACCTTCAACCTCAGTCAGGTGAGTACAGGTGCCTGGGGAAGGTTGGAGGTTTGGGAGGGCCTAGGCCAGTGATGGCGAACGTATGACACGCGTGTCAGAGGTGACACACGAACTTATTTTTTTGGTTGATTTTTCTTTGTTAAATGGCATTTAAATATATAAAATAAATATCAAAAATATAAATCTTTGTTTTACTATGGTTGCAAATATCAAAACATTTCTATATGTGACACGGCACCAGAGTTAAGTTAGGGTTTTTCAAAATGCTGACACACCGAGCTCAAAAGGTTCGCTGGCCTAGGCCCTAGGATCTTATTTAAGCTGATGATGCTAAGTGACACAGGGAATTAAGCTATCCCCAGCCAATATGGTCACCTCTATCTTGCTCCCTCTCTGATATCTTCCATGCCAATACATTGCCACTGGCCATTGGCTCAGAATACTGAGAACAATAATAATTTGTATGAGGTATCAGGATTGAAAGAGAATTTGAGAGAAACTCTTTGGTATCGGTAAGAAATGCAGATTCTGTTGTCAGCGAGGACACCCATGTTTTCTAGACTACCAAGAAGAACCTGTGGTCTTCATCAATGAGCAGAATAGTTTCTTTTCCCTTTTTTAATTTCATCCACTCTGAATAGAAGAGATCTTTGTTGATCCCGTTTTCCTAAGGTGTAGAATGGGAAGTGCTGGGGGCCAGGGAGCAGTGAAGGTTAATGATGTTCTTGCAGAGGTGATTCTCCAGGCCCTCTCTCCACAGGACATAAATCTTGAGTTTTCCCAGTAACTCTTTCTTTTGATCATTCTTAGTACCTACCAACCAACCCATCTATCAAGGAGCTGACTAAGGGGGAATTGTTATTAATAGTTACTGTTTCTTGTGCCACCACTTTGTGCCAGGTTCTTCATATTTTCTTTCATGTCATACAACAGTCTTCTGAGGCAGATGTCGCCACTTAGAGATGAGTACATAGGCTCAAAGTCTTATCTTTGCCTAGGTTCACACAGCTGTTAACCGAGTCTTTCTGATTCTAAAACCTGACTTTATGTCTTGCATAATTTTGCCTCCCATGAGAAAGTAAAAGAATATTGATTGAGTAATTTCCATATTCCAGGCATTTGATATATTCCATTTAGACCTCAGAACAATCCTGTAAAGTTTAGAAATTTCTGGAAAGATGGAAAAACTACAGTTTAGAAAGTTAAGTCACCAAGCTAGTTCCTGGAAAAGCCAGAATTCAGACCTAGATCTTTCTAATTCTAAAGTCCTTATTTTTTCCATTCTGTTATACCGTTCGACCAGAAATTGATCTGAGTGGAAATTAGTGTTTTCTTGTAGAGATAAATGGCCTGCCGATACAGGATCCAAGCTGGAATTTGGGTCCCCCTAGTACCAGCTTGGAGCAATGTTTGGTGAACCAAAGCCTCATCCTACTCATTATGTTGCATGATCTATGTAGTACTGCATTCCCTCTCTCTGCTCATGTTGTGAGGGTCATCCCACCATGCCTAGATTTGGGCTCCACTTTTCTCCCTTAATTTATTTCCTGCTCTTTCTCTTTTAGCTCCCAGGGTTGCTAGAGCTCCTTGTGGAATATTTCCGGCGTTGCCTGATTGAGATCTTTGGCATTTTAAAGGAATATGAGGTGGGTGACCCAGGGCAGAGAACACTACTGGACCCTGGGAGATGCAGCAAGGTGTCTAGTCCAGCCCCTGTGGAGGGGGAGGATGAGGAAGACCTTCTAGGTCCTAAACTAGAAGAGAAAGAAGAAGAGGAAGTAGTTGAAAATGATGAGGAGATGGCCTTTTCAAGCAAAGACAAGGCAGCCTCAGAGAATAGTGAGGAGAAACTTATTAGTAAGTTTGACAAGCTTCCAGTAAAGATCGTGCAGAAGAATGACCCGTTTGTGGTGGACTGCTCAGATAAGCTTGGGCGTGTGCAGGAGTTTGACAGTGGCCTGCTGCACTGGCGGATTGGTGGGGGGGACACCACTGAGCATATCCAGACCCACTTTGAGAGCAAGACAGAGCTGCTGCCTACCCGGCCTCATGTGCCCTGCTTACCAGTCACCCGGAAGCATGTCACAGCAGCAGAGGGTACATCAGGGACAACAGAACAGAAGGGCCCCCCACCTGATGGCCCTCCAGAAAAACGGATCACAGCCACTATGGATGATATGTTGTCCACCCGATCTAGCACGTTGACTGAGGAGGGAGCTAAAAGTGCAGAGGCTCCCAAGGAGAGCAGCAAGTTTCCATTTGGCATCAGCCCAGCACAGAGCCACCGGAACATCAAGATCCTAGAGGATGAACCCCACAGTAAAGATGAGACCCCACTGTGTACCCTTCTGGACTGGCAGGATTCCCTTGCCAAGCGCTGCGTCTGTGTCTCCAATACCATCCGAAGCCTGTCATTTGTGCCAGGTAACGACTTTGAGATGTCCAAACACCCAGGGCTGCTGCTGATCCTGGGCAAGCTGATCCTTCTACACCATAAGCATCCAGAACGGAAGCAGGCACCACTAACTTATGAGAAGGAGGAGGAGCAGGACCAAGGGGTGAGCTGCAACAAAGTGGAGTGGTGGTGGGACTGCTTGGAGATGCTCCGGGAAAACACCTTGGTCACACTAGCCAACATCTCGGGGCAGTTGGACCTCTCCCCGTACCCTGAGAGCATTTGTCTGCCTGTCCTGGATGGACTCCTACACTGGGCAGTCTGCCCCTCAGCTGAAGCCCAGGACCCCTTCTCCACCCTGGGCCCCAATGCCGTCCTCTCTCCCCAGAGACTGGTCTTGGAAACCCTCAGCAAACTCAGCATCCAGGACAACAATGTGGACCTGATCCTGGCCACGCCCCCCTTCAGCCGCCTGGAGAAGTTGTATAGCACCATGGTGCGCTTCCTCAGTGACCGAAAGAACCCAGTGTGCCGGGAGATGGCCGTGGTACTGCTGGCCAACCTGGCGCAGGGAGACAGCCTGGCAGCCCGTGCCATCGCTGTGCAGAAGGGCAGCATCGGCAACCTCCTGGGCTTCCTGGAGGACAGCCTTGCTGCCACGCAGTTCCAGCAGAGCCAGGCGAGCCTGCTCCACATGCAGAACCCCCCCTTTGAGCCAACTAGTGTGGACATGATGCGGCGGGCTGCCCGTGCGCTGCTGGCCCTGGCCAAGGTGGACGAGAACCACTCAGAGTTCACGCTGTATGAGTCACGGCTGTTGGACATCTCGGTCTCACCATTGATGAACTCATTGGTTTCACAAGTCATTTGTGATGTACTGTTTTTGATTGGCCAGTCATGACAGCCGTGGGACACCTCCCTCCCTGTGTGCGTGTGCGTGTGTGGAGAACTTAGAAACTGACTGTTGCCCTTTATTTATGCAAAACCACCTCAGAATCCAGTTTACCCTGTGCTGTCCAGCTTCTCCCTTGGGAAAAAAGTCTCCTATTTCTCTTTCTTCCCAGTTCCCCTCACCTTTCTACCTTTCTGTTCCTTGTCCTCACTCCCTCAGGACCCTACCCTATTTGAAAAGACAAAGCTCTGCCTACATAGAAGACTTTTTTATTTTAACCAAAGTTACTGTTGTTTACAGTGAGTTTGGGGAAAAAAAATAAAATAAAAATGGCTTTCCCGGTCCTTGCATCAACGGGATGCCACATTTCATAACTGTTTTTAATGGTTAAAAAAAAAAGGAAAAAAATACAAAAAAAACCCTCTGAAGGACAAAAAGGTGACTGCTGAACTGTGTGTGGTTTATTGTTGTACATTCACAATCTTGCAGAAGCCGAGAAGTTCGAAGTTGTGGACAGACCCTGTTCACTGGAGAGGCCTGTGCAGTAGAGTGTAGACCCTTTCATGTACTGTACTGTACACCTGATACTGTAAACATACTGTAATAATAATGTCTCACATGGAAACAAGAGAAAAAACCGCTGGGTCAGCAGCAAGCTGTAGTTTTTAAAAATGTTTTTAGTTAAACGTTGAGGAGAAAAAAAAAAAGGCTTTTCCCCCAAAGTATCATGTGTGAACCTACAACACCCTGACCTCTTTCTCTCCTCCTTGATTGTATGAATAACCCTGAGATCACCTCTTAGAACTGGTTTTAACCTTTAGCTGCAGCCACTGAGCTGCCACGTGTGTATATATATGACGTTGTACATTGCACATACCCTTGGGTCCCCACAGTTTGGTCCCCCTCCCAGCTACCCCTTTATAGTATGACGAGTTAACAAGTTGGTGACCTGCACAAAGCGAGACACAGCTATTTAATCTCTTGCCAGACATCACCCCTCCTGGCGCGATGCTGTACAGGTCTCTGTAAAAAGTCCTTGCTGTCTCAGCAGCCAATCAACTTATAGTTTATTTTTTTCTGGGTTTTTGTTCTGTTTTGTTTTCTTTCTAATCGAGGTGTGAAAAAGTTCTAGGTTCAGTCAAAGTTCCTGATGAAGAAACACAATTGAGATTTTTTCAGTGATAAAATCTGCATATTTGTATTTCAAACAATGTAGCTAAAACTTGATGTAAATTCCTCCTTTTTTCCTTTTTTGGCTTAATGAATATCATTTATTCAGTATGAAATCTTTATACTATATGTTCCACGTGTTAAGAATAAATGTACATTAAATCTTGGTAAGACGTTTGTGAGGCTTTTTGTTGTTTTCAAACTATTTAAAAGTTTAACCCTTTGGGGGTGTGGTTCCTGATCTTGCAATTCTCCCTTGTTATGCACTCTCTAAAAGGTAGCATCCTGGACCCTGTCATTTCTGCATCATATTTTACTTTCCATGGTGTAAGTTTAAATTTAAGAAAGCTGAGATTTCACCTGCAAGAGGAAGTTTTAGGCATTAAAAGCATGTTAGCTTCTTGAAATAAAGTGAGTTTAAATAGCCAAAGAAACTGGTGGCCTGGCCGGTGCGGCTCAGTGCTTGAACATTGACCCAGGAACCAAGAGGTCACTGGTTCGATTCCCAGTCAGGGCACTTTAAAAAGAAAAAACGAGTCCTCCAAAGAAATTGATGATACTCTAGAACAGCGATTTTCAACCTTTCTCATCTCATGACACAAACTAATACTAAAATTCTGCAGCACACCAAAAAACATACATTTTATGCTGATCAAAAATAGGTATACTTCTTTTGTGTGTTAATCCTTACCTGTGGATATTTTTTCCATTGACTTTTAGAGGGAGAGAGAGAGAGACATCAATGTGAGAGGGACACATCAATTGGTTGCCTTCCACACATGGACCTGAACTGGGAATGAACCTGCAACCCAGATACGTGCTCTTGACCAGGAATCAAACCCTCAACCCTTTGGTGCCCAGGCCAATGCTCTGCCACTGAGCCATATTGGCCAGGGCAAAAAATAGGTATACTTTTGATTCACACCTAGTGACTATTGTGTTGGCTGTTGTCATTTTTTATTTAACAATCTAAGGGAAAAGGAAGTCAGTACCCGGTATTGTGTGTTTTAAAAATTCTTGGCACACCGCCCTAACCGGTTTGGCTCAGTGGACTCAAAGGTCCCAGGTTCGATTCCGGTCGAGGGCATGTACCTTGGTTGCGGGCACATCCCCAGTGGGGAGTGTGCAGGAGGCAGCTGATCGATGTTTCTCTCATCGATGTTTCTGGCTCTCTATCCCTCTCCCTTCCTCTCTGTAGAAAACCAATAAAATATATTTTAAAAAAAGATTCTTGGCACACCAGTGTTCCATGGCACACCAGTTGAAAATCTGCTCTAGAAAGAAACTTTTGGAAATAGTTGGCAAAGGGAATGATCTCTATTTTTCTTAGAAATTGTTAACAATAAGATAACCATTTATCTGGAAGCAGCCTCCATCTTAACCATTAATTTCTCCAGACTGGCTCTCTCCCCTGATTCCAGATGAGAACATTCAGCTGCTTTCTTGCTGTCTCTGAAAGTTTAGTTTGAACATACCCGAACTAAAATGCCACCTTCCCCTAGAAATCTGCCTTTCCCATGGTTTCCTCAGTAAATGGCAACTCCATCACTTGGCCAAAAAAATACTTTAATTTCCACTGCCAGTCTATTAGCACTCTTCAAAAAATAATCCTCAGTCCAGTCACTAATGCTGTAGTTTAAGACATTATCATACTTCTTGAAGATTCTTGAAATACCCTCCAGCCCTGGCTGGTTTGGCTCAGTGGATAGAGCATCGGCCTGTGGACTAAAGGGTCCCATGTTCGATTCCGGTCAAGGGCACATGCCCGGGCTGTGGGCTTGGTCCCCAGTAGGGGGCATGCAGGAGGCAGCCAATCAGTGATTCTCATCATTGATGTTTCTATCTCCCTCTCCCTCTCCAAAATCAATAAAAATATATTTTTTAAAAAGAAAGAAATATCCTCCAAACTGTCCTTTCTGCTTCTGCTTGGCCTGGTAGAACCTATTCTCAATATATCAACCAGAATGCTCCTTTTAAAGCCAAGTCAGATCAAAATCCTTTAATGCTTCTCACTCTAAGTAAAAGTCCAGATCATTATAATGACCTACCAGGCCCTCAGTTGTCTAGCATGCTGTTACCTCTCTGGTTTCCTCTCTTCCCCATTGCTCACTGTACTATACCAGGCTGTTTCCACCTTGGGGCCTTTGCACTTAACTGTTCCCTCTGTCCAGAATACTGGCACCAGATAACTGCATGGTTCAAGTCCTCATCTCCTTCACGTCTCTGTTCAAGTATATCAGTGAATCTTTCCCTGGCCACCTTGTTTAAAATAGCCATCTGCTCCCCTGTCTTATTTTCCTTCTCTGCCTAAATTTTCTTTGTAGTACTTGTAGTTACCATCTGGCCTATTGTACATTGTACTTATCTGTAGCCTTAGACTAGAACATCAGCTCTCTGAGGACAGGGGGGTTTCTTTTATTCACTGCTATATCCCTGTCCTATATCCCTAGCACAGTCTGGCACAAAGTTAATGAAATGTAGATGTTGGCCAGATGCAGTTTCTTTTACAGGCTAATGTTACAATATATAGCTTCTCTGTTCATCTACTTCCTTAGGGAAACTGGAAAAACCAAAAGCAACTACAGAGAAATGCTATTATTGTGGACACTTAGAAGTGGAATTTGAAACAACAGGTTTCTATTACCTGCTTGGGTACCAGGCATAGTACATCAAATAATCCTACAACAGTCCCATGCCTGTGAGGTCAGGATTCTGGCTCACATTTCATAGTTGAGGAAAGTGGCTTGTATGAGCTCACACCAACCAAGGTCTCCCTGACTCTAAGGTCCATAGTCTTCCTAATCACCAGACTCTACCTTCTTCCTGGGTCGAAGGACAACCAGAGCTCTCGGCAGGTAAGATTTCCTTTTTGTTTTAGCATGAGGTAAAATGGTCCCAAGAATTTCAAACAAGTGTTTATCAAACTAAATATGGTTGTTAATATTTGGGTCAGGGACAAGAATGAATAATTATTTCTCTATTGAGAGAAGAAATAGAGATAATTAGCGAACCTTCATCAACCAAGATACCTTCCTAGGACTCTTCTGGAAAAAACTAAATGGGGAGCTTTTCATATCTATATTTTGATGAACAATATTGCTAATAGCTATTTTTGCTCTGGGCCTCTTGAACTCCACTTTCTAGTGTAGAAAGTGCATTTCTGGGCTGTGTGTGGAGCATTGCCTAGGAGTTTGGTTTCCTGGGTTCCTTTCATCTGCTCTCCTGCAATGCAGGGGGAGCCGAGCCTAGTCTCCAGTTTCTGACTGGAGTTAGCACAGGCCAAGAACTGGTAGCCACTGAGCTGTGAGTAATTTGCTTTTGAGAAGTAAATAGAACCTTGCCTGTAGAGAGCCCAGGGGTGTGGCCAGTAGTTCTTTTCCCAGGCTCCTCCCTCCCCACCCCCCAAATGACCTTAACCTTCTTTCATAGCTGGAGAGCATCCAAGTCTGGCCTAAACAATACTCTGAACCTCATTGGCTCTTTTGCTTTGCAGCCAGTGCCACCCCTAAGTGGCTAAGGCCCTTCCCACTAGGCCTCTCAGCGGGGTCAAGGTTTTCTAACTACAGAAAGGCAAACACCAAAGAAAGAGTGAAAAAATAACCTAGTGTCCATGGCCTTTAAAGGATCAGTGTTTGGGTTCTGCAACTGGGAGGAGGGCAGGGCCTTTGTCCTGGAGTGGATGGGCATCTTCAAGAGATACAGCAGAAACCCAAAATGCATGCTTTTGGCCACCCCAGGTTTCAGGATGGATGTAAATGTCACCTAGCATTCTTGGAAACTGCCAATTAATGCCTTTTAATCCGTAGTGAAAGGAAGTAGCATAAAGTTCTGGTAAGGTACAGCTGCTTGTCATCAGTCATTAGCACTGCCTACTAACAGCTGGCAATGACAGGTATCAGAGGCCAATGTCCCAGAACAAAGCTTCTCCAATATTCAAATAGGACTGGGGTCATGGAAAGTTTAGTGTCTGGAAACTGAGCTAATACACAGCACTGTTTCTCTGCCCAGCCGAGGCCAAGGTGATCTCCAGATGTGGCCAGAGGAATGAGTTGTCAGGTTGCTTCAGGGAGGGGAATGCTCCAGAGAACTTCCTCCACACTTTCAGCAGAAAAATCACTTCTTTCATTCAGGAGGGTCTAACAGCCCATCCTTCCTGAGCACTTTATGCCACGCATATGAAATCCATGAGGTAGATATTATTTCCATGAGGACAAGAACTGTCTGCTTACTCAGTGTTCACCCTCATCCCCTCTCAGAGTAGGCACTCCCACTTTGTTGAATAAATCAAACAGGTAAGAGAGGAATTTAGTGGAGGAAAGAGTAGTTAGGAGTTGGTGTGCCCTATGTGGTATTCTTGGTATATCCCATACAGACTTAGTGGAGCGGAAAAAAAGAAGAGAGGGAAAGAGGTAAACCTGAGAAAAATGTAAATAGTATAGAATGTTAGAAAAAAAACAACAACCTGGGAAGCTAGAGACCGAAATTTAAGTCTCACCTCTGCCACTAGCTGTGTAACCAGGCTAGTCACTTCCCCTGAGTCTTTGTTCCTGCATCCATAAACTATAGGTATCAGGTTAAATTGATTTGTCCACCATATCTTTATTGAGTACATACAATGTGCAAAGAAAGTACTGTTCTAAGTGCTGGTAATACTTTGAACAAGGCCCCTGACTCTCACAAAGCTTACTTTCCATAACAGGAAAACAGATGATGAGTAAAATTCATGGACAGGACCATCGGGTGGTGATAAGTACTATGAAGAATACAGAACACACCCTAGCTGGTTTGGCTCAGTGGTTAGAGTGCCAGCCTGCAGACTAAAGGGTTGTGGGTTTGATTCCCAGCAAGAGCACATACCTCGGTTGGTTGCGGGCTCCGGGGTGCATGTGGGAGGCAATTAATTGATGTGTCTCTCTCACATCTCTCTCCCTCCCTTCCACTCTCTCTAAAAATCAATGGGAAAAAAATATCCTCAGATGAGGATTAACAAACAAAACAAGAAAACAGAACAGGGTGCTGGGCTAGTACAGGGTGGTGATTGTGGCTGGATCGTCAGGGAAGGCCTCTGTGAGGAGGTGACATTCAGCTGACATCTGAATGCAGTGGGTTTGCCAAAGGGTAGTCTGGCAGGGAAGGGTTTCAGGCAGGGGAAACGGCATGAGCAGAGCCAGGCAAGTTCAAAAAACAGAAATGTCACTTCCATCCTAGGATTCTAGAAGCAGTGATGTATTGTTTAGGTCAGGGGTGTGTATTATGAAGTTGTTTCTTGGTGGTGTAGGATCTCTGCTTCTTCATGGAAGTGGCTGGGTGGTGTAGTCATTCTGGAGCCCTGGGATCCATCTCTGTCTCCTTGGCTCCCACAGTGCCGCTCGCTCAGCTGGTTCAGTGCAGATGCAGGCTCCATTTTAGCTGCTGACTCTGAAAGCAGACTAGATAGAGTTGCCTCTTCCACTACGTACTCACAGCCTTGGAGGCTGAGAACCGCCTCCCATCCCACCTAGTCTTCTATTCTGACAAGCCAGGGCTTTGAGAGCACGAGATTCCGCTTCCACGTTTTCCTGTCGGAGCAGGAGCCAGAAAATGAAACAGGAAACAGAGCGGAAGAGGAGGGGGGTGGGTAGCAGAGAAGGAAAAGAAGGAGAAATTGCAGGGAAGTAGAAGATCTGGACAAAGTTCTACCTCTAAAGGGTGACAGATGAGTTTTTAGAAAACATTCTGAATTGTCACAGGAGACTCCTGCCCTTTTTTTTAAAAAAAACAACATATTTTTATTGATTTCAGAGAAGGGCGAGGGAGAGAGAGACAGAAACATCAATGATGGGAGAGAATGCTAAGGGCTGCCTCCTGCACACCCCCTCCTGGGGATAGGGCCTGCAACCCGGACATGTGCCCTGACGGGGAATCAAACCTTGACCATCTGGTTCATAGGTTTCCATGAACCGGATGGAAATATAGATAGGTTTCCTGACCATCAGCCACTGAGCCACACTGGTCAGGCCAAAGATTTTATTTTTATTTCTTTACTTCTCTCATAGGTCGATGCTCACCACGGAGCCACCCAGGCCAGGGCAACCACGCTCCTTTTTACACGTAGATTTTTGAGGGAATCTGGTGTGGGCAGAGGGAAACTTGGAATGCATTTCCTTTCCCCACGTGAATTCACAGAGCAAGGACAGTTCGCTTCTGTTTTGTCTTTGCAAGCAGAGTGCTGCTTGGAGGCCCACGGCTTGTAGAGTCTCCAGCCACAACCAAGTCTCCAGCTGCCCATTCACCTCCGGGTGGGGAAGAGTCTTCTCAACTCCATTCCCCCCTGTCCTCTAACGAACAACTAAAACGGGTTTTATGTTTTATCCACCTTACACACAGCGAATACCTAAGGGTAGTGTAGGTCTCCGGGCCTGAAGTGACCTATAAAGAATCGGAAGATGCCGGCCTGGGCTAGTCGGCCTGGGACGCAGCCCTCGCCTTTGTTCCGCCCGCAGGAGCGGCTGTTGCTGCAGATAAACCTCCCGCGGCTCCGAGGGCCGATAACTGAAACCGCAGGGGCCTGGGCTCCTGAGAAACGAGGAGGCGACCCGCGGAGAAGGATTTATTATCGCTTCCTTTAAGCGGGGTGCAAAGTTGCTCTAACAGTTTCCGTTACAGGGACCAACCGGCCGCTCCTCCCCAACAGACGGTTGTGTCGAGTCGGCTTTTTTTCCTTCTCCTTTTTCGGCCCCACTTCCTACGAGGGAAGCGGCTCGAAGGAGGAAGAAGGGCGGCCTGGGGGGTTCTCGGAAGCGCCTTTCTCCGTCCTCACTGGCCGCCCGAGGTGGGGCTGAGGGCTGGCGGGACAGAAGGCCCCCGGGAGCTGGACGAGTTGGAAGTCAGGGGATCCCCCACTCTTCACACCCAAGACGCAGGGTGCCGCTCAGGCCACAGACACCCCAAGAAGGCGTGTCTTCCTATTCGGAGAACATCTCCTGTGCGCCGGGCCCCGTGCTGAGCTGTCGCCCAGACAGCAGGCAAAGTACGGCTCGGGCTTCTGTGAAGAGAGGCCGCGGGCAGCCCGACTCCGAGAGCCTGCGCACACCGGGGACTCTGGTGTCTGCGGGATGGAACCGGGGCAAGAACCCCGACTCTGACACAGCTGCCCGGGGACCAAGTGAAGGCGGGGGAGGGGGCCGAGGACAGGGTAGTGCGGGAGGGCAAGTCTCCAGGGGTCACCAGGGCGGGAAGGTGCCAGGCGGAGGGCGCAGAGCGGAGGGGCTCGGCCGTCCCCGCCCGCAGGCCCGGAGTCATCATGGCCGCCGCGGAGGGGGCGGAGCAGCTCCGAGCCGGGCGGGGCCGCGGCCGGCGGAGCCAGTGCGCAGGCGCGGCCGCTCGCGTTCCCGGATGGAGGAGCTGAGGTTCGGACCCCGTCTGGGAGGTCGAGTCGGGCAGATGCTGGGGACTCGGCGCCAGCGTGGGAGCCCAAACGTTCTTGGGGGAGGGAAGTTGTCAAACGGAGGCGGAGGGAAATGAGCGGAGGCCGCCGAGAAGCGGAAGCCCCGCCCCCCCGCCATCGCGGCCTCGGGGTGCCGCCTCTTCCTCTGCCGTCTCCCGCCCTCCCCTGCCTTCCGGCCCTGCGGCCGGGCCTGGCCCCGCCGGCCCCCTCGGAACTATCCCCGGGCCCTTTGGGGAGAGGAGATGCCCGGTGCCAGCTCGGGGCTGTGTCTGAAAGAAGCGGGCTAGACGCGGCTCGCGACGGCCAGCGGGGCCTCTGGCCTTGAGGACCCTTGTTTCAGCGATTTCCCCACCCACAGGGGATGACAGTCTCCCCCAGAGTCCAGGGCTCCCGTTCAGGCTTCCCTGCATTCTCAGGCCCTCCCTGCCCTCAACACACCCGGCGTCGGACAAGACCGGGCTGGGGAAGGGAGACCTGGGTTGTAATCCTGTGTTAGAAAGAGCGCATCCGCTTTGGCCGGTGTGAGGCCTGCTAGGAAGAGCATGAGGTTTCAGAATTTAAAAATGAAAGAGAGAAAATGACGTTCTCTTCAAATACAGACTTGAGTGTGCCGCTTGACCCCAGTGAGCCTCAGTTTCCACATCTATAAAAATGGCGACGGTAATTATACTGCCCTCACAGGGTTTAATGAGATCTCTCATGCAAAAACTAGGGAGATTTTTTATTACTCACCTCAGGGGCCTATTTATCTCATGGGAAAATGGAGTAAAACTAGTAGCTTTGTGTCCTGACAGTTCAGAGAGAGTGATTTGGCAAAGGGGTTGTTGGGAAGTGAGGGTGGCAATTAGCTGAGAGGGAGGACTCACTGGCTTTATTTTGTTTTTACTTGGTTTACCTGTAAATTAGGGCTACAAGTCTCCTGTGGTCGCTGGGGCTAGAGCTTGACTCTGGAGAGAGGAAGGAAGAATGGCAGCCTGGTGAAGAGGCAGAGGTGGGTTAAGTGCTTTTCTGTTCCTAACTTCTCTTCTGCATGTGGATGGGAACTGAAGAAGGGCAGAAAGCGAAGGGTAGAGAACCAGTGACCGTGTGAGGTTTGGTGGTGCCTGTTTCTATGATTCCTCTTGATTCAGCGAGTCAAACGTTGGAAATGTTGGATAGACGCACAAACTGCCTCTTTGGGGTTTTCCGAAGCTTGCCTTTGAACTGAATTTTGATGAGCAAACCGGTGTGCTGTTGGTGGCCCCTCCCTTCCTCTTGGCTTCCTGGTGATGGAGTAAGCAGCAGGCGCCCCCTTGTGCTGAGGATAGGTACTGTTGCTATTGGCCAATCTTGCTTCCTTTATGGAGAAATTTTATTTTTCTACTAGAGGCCCAGTGCACGAAATTTGTGCACTGGAGGGAGGGTCCCCTCAGTCCGGGAGCCCTCGGGGGATGTCTGACTGACGGGGAGCAGGCCTAAGCCGGCAGTCGGATGTCCTTAGTGTTGCAGTGGAGGCGGGAGAGGCTCGCTCGCCAGCCGTGAGCCCGGCTCAGGGCTTCTGGCTGAGCGGTGCTCTCCCTGTGGGAGCACACTGACCACCAGGGTGCAGCTCCTGCATTGAGTGTCTTCCCCCTGGTGGTTACTGAGCATCATAGCAGCCATTCGTTCTGCCGTTCGGTCGATTTGCATATTACCCTTTTATTATATAGGACTAGAGACCTGGTGCACAGATTCGTGCACTGGTGGGGTCCCTCGGTCTGGCCTGCACCCTCTCACAATCTGGGACCCCTCAGGTGATGTCGGACTGCCAATTTTGGCCCAATCCCCACAGGCCAGGCCGAGGGACCCCACCAGTGCACGAATCTGTGCACCGGGTTTCTTGTATGCATATGAGATCTTTGGTTAATCTCTTCACACCCTCTCCCCTACCCCCTTTCCTCTGAGATTCATCAGTCTGTTCCATGTTTCCATGCCTATGCATTGAGTGTCTGCCCCCCTTGTGGTCAGTGTGCATCATAGCTACTGGCCCAACGGTCACTTAGGCTTTTAGATATATAGATGGCTTCTTGTGACTTTGTAGTCTTGCTCTTAACAGGAGTATGGTGAGAAGAATCCTTTAAGCAGGGATTTTATTTTATTTTTTATTTTTTTAATCTTTAATATCTTTATTGGTTAAGGTATTCTTGTGACTTTGTAGTCTTCCCCCAATTAGCCCCCAACCTCCCCCCCCCCCCCAGCAGTGATTTTATACCCAGAGCCAATGAACTGGTAATGACACATCCTGTTCTTACCACTTACACTCAATCAGAACACAGGCTTAAGATAGTTTGTTTGTATGCTAGGCCCTGGGGATGTAGTTGTGAACCCTTAAGGAAGACAAAGCCCCTGCCCTCCCAAGCAACTTACTTAAGCAATAGCACTAAGACCACATGTCAGAGTACAATGAGAACACATAGTCTAGTGAAGGTCAGACAAGAATTTCAGACAAGTGATACCTAAAGGCTTGGTAGGTATTAGCCAGATCAGAGAAGAAAGAAAAATATTCCAGCCCTCCCTGTTAATTTCTCAATTTTTTTTTTTCTTTAGGGATAGAACCCTGACATACATCAGGAACTCAGTGGATGTTTGTGGGGTGGAACTGGGGCAAGAACACCAAATCAGGGAGTTGTATCTGATGTTCTTGCCCTTCTTTCTGATTTCCCAGACTGGTTTTGTAAGAGCCATTGCTACTTCTTTTAGCCCAAGAGACTGTGTGGTGTGTTGTTTTTTGTTTTGTTTTGTTTTTAATAATAAAAAGCCTTGAAGTGCATTCCTTGCCTCAAAATGGCTTTGCAGTTGTTTATATGTTGCTGCCATTCCAACAAAGAAATGCGAAATACATTTTCTCTGTCTCTAGTAGTCAACTCTGTCTTCCCCCTAAGTTTGTTTTAGCAATGTAAGCTGGTTTAAGTCCTGCCGAGTGGTGGTTTTCTTTTCCTTCTCCACTTAATTTAACAGACCAGCTGAACACACATCAGAGAGCTAAGCTGAAGTGTGTAGTCATTATGGTCTTTCCAGTTCAGTTCTATGCCCCATTTTTGGGACTCTGGTTTGGGACCTAGTTTATTATTCTGGGCAAGAGGAAAAGGGCACACACCAAATAACACCAACCACAATATAGATGTAGTAGTACTTCTTCACACTTTAGTCCAGTTCACCGTCATGACAGTTTTGTGAGATGGGCAAAATGATCTGATCTCATTGTATACATAAAGAACTGAGGTTCAGAAGGACTAAATGAGAACTTGTGAGTGACAGAGCCAGGGCCTGAACTTAGGTCTTTAGTTCCTGCATACTGAAGGGGGGGGAGGGGGGCACTCAACAAGCTTTTTAAAGATGTGCTGCGAGCCCTAGCCTGTTTGGCTCACTGGTTAAAGTGTCTGCCCCAGGGACCGCAGGGTCCTCGATTTGATTCCCATCAAAGGCCGGGAATGAGTGCGAGGCAACCAATCGATGTGTCTCTTTCACATCTATGTTTCTCCGTCTCTTCCCCTCCTCCATTCTCTCTAAAAAAAAAAAAACAATGGAAAACATATCCTTGGGTGAGGATTAACAAAAAAAAAAGATTTGCTGTGAATTTAGCTTTCCGATTTCATGCCTATATGTGTGGAATTTTCCCAACAGGAACATAGTGCTTCAGAGTGACACCAAATGACATCTGCCTTCAAGATGCTTTTCCCTCCTTTGGGAAGTTAAGTGGTTAAATTTGCCTAGTAATGCTGAAGGGGGAGTCTCCTGTGGAGAACGCTTTCAGGAATTTACTTTCAGCCCATGTGTGACATTTCCTTCTTGGGTTTTGGAGTTTAGAAACCTGAGGGAGCTCAGTCCTGGCAGCAACACCCTTGAATTCCTGTGGTGAGAGGATGTGGCCCCTGGACCCATCCCGGAAAGAGGTGCTGAGGTTTGCGGTCAGCTGCCGGGCCCTGACTCTGGTGCTACAGGTCAGTCTCTGATCTTTTGTGCTGAACATGCCGTTGCCACATGACTGGGCTAGACACTAAGAATAGTCCTCATCTTCTTTCCACCTCCGAGGTGTGCCCCCCCAGGTGGTTGGAACCATAGACACTTAGGCTTCATAGCTGGAAAATGGGCAAGACTCTTAGGAATGGTCTTTAATCCCTTGTTTTACACATGAACAGCAGAGGCCCAGAAGGTTTAAAGAGCTTCCCTAAAGTCACTACGCTGCTGTAAAAAAAGAAGGAATTCTTTTTTTTTTTAAATAGTCGTGTTTTATTTATTTATTTATTTATTTATTTATTTATTTATTTATTTTATTGGTTTTTTACAGAGAGGAAGGGAGAGGGATAGAGAGTTAGAAACATCGATGAGAGAGAAACATCGATCAGCTGCCTCCTGCACACCCCCCCGCTGGGGATTGAGCCCACAACCCGGGCATGTGCCATTGACTGAATCGAAACTGGGACCCTTCAGTTTGCAGGCCGTGGCTCTATCCACTGAGCCAAACCAGCTATGGCTGTCATCTGTGTTAATGACAGCTCATTCCTCCTCATTCCTTGAAAGTTTTAGCTTCTGATTCAGTTACTCTTTCCAGCACAACTATTGATTTCTTGATGGTTTGAATATTAATAAGGCTGATACACCTGACCATTATCTCCTATCATTTCAGCTCACTTTCTCTAGTATCCCAGCTCTAATGATTCTTTTAACCCCTCAGGATTTATAATCCATTGATCCTACCACTTTTCGCTGACTCTCACCAACCTCAAGCCTTCAGCTCCACTTTTTACTGAGCTTGGATTCCATGCTCCATCATGCATACACACACAGCTCACTTACTCCCTTCTCCCTATGTCCAACCTTGGTTAAATTCAGTTCTCTGTCATTCCATGCTTGCATCTGCCCAGAGTAAAACACACAACTGTAGTAACTAGTTTCCTTTTATTCAATATCATTAATCCAATTGAGTCTTTAATGCTACCTGGCAATGTTAGTGTATTTCTCTTGTCCATGCACCCCACCCCACCTCCATTTTCTGCACATTCGAATCACTGGGGAGAGTTTTAAAAAAACTCAATGCCCAGGCTGTAACCCATACCAGTTAAATCATCAACTCTGGAGAAGGAACCCAGGCATTGGTATTTCTAAAACTACCTGGGTGATTCCCTGTTTTGAGAGCTGAGATTATAGATGACATATTTTACATGTGTTAGTCTTTAATAAGTCTCTAATGTCTTTTCCCCAAATTGCTTTCCTGAGTAAAAAATAGAAGCAACCAGAAGCGACTTTCTTTTTTTTTTTAAATATATTTTTATTGATTTTAGAGAGGAAGGGAGAGGAAGAGAAAGATAGAAACACCAATGATGAGAGAGAATCATGGATTGGCTGCCTCCTGCATGCCCCCTACTGGGGATTGAGCCTGCAACCCTGGCATGTGCCCTTGACTAGAATCGAACCCAAGACCCTTCAGTCCACAGGCTGATGCTCTATCCACTGAGCCAAACCAGCTAGGGCCAGAAGCGACTTTCTGCATGCTCACACCACATCCATCAGCATACCTACATCTTCACCTCTGTGCCTTCACTGTGGAAGGTTGGGTGAGCTGTCTGTCCTCCTCTCCAAGGCTGGCTCCTCCACCTGTGCAGCAGATTCCATCCCCTGTCGCCTGCTCCAGCAGTTCTCCATTCTCTTTCTTGTGTACTCGTTTCCTTTCCACGGATTTATTCCCACTAGGAAACACTTATCTCCCACCTTAAATATATATATATTTTTTATTGATTTCAGAGAGGAAGGGAGAGGGAGAGAGAGATAGAAACATCAATGATGAGAGAGAATCATTGATCAGCTGCCTCCTGCATGCCCCCTGCTGGGAATTGAACCCACAACCTGGACATGTGACCTGACTGGGAATTGAACTGTGACCTCAGCCACAGAGCCACACCAGCCGGGCTATCTCCCACCTTAAAAAAAAAAAAGATTTATCTTTACCCACATTGTCATTCTCCTACTACCCCATTTCTCTGCTTGCCTTTACAGCAAACCTCCTCCAAATAATTGTCTTATGCACTATCTCCCTTCTTCCCTTTGCTGTTGAACCCAGTCTAGGCAATCTTCTCTCTCCTCCACCCCACTGAAATAGCTCTTGTCAAAGTCACCAGTGACCTTCACATTGCTAAATCTAGTGATCAGTTTTCAGTCCCCATCTTACTTATTGGTAGCACTTAACAGAACTGATCACTCCCTTGCTTCACTTGGATCTAAGACACCATACTCTCCTATTTTTCCCCTACCTCACTGACTGTTTCTTCTTTTTTGTGTGTGATTTTGAAAGCACATTTATTAAAGCTGGGGACAGTTAAACAAGGAAGGGCTTAGAATAGAAGAAGCAACTTTTCTATCCTAGGCAGGGCTGCTTAGCTCTCTAGACATGTTATGGAAAAGAAATGAGTCTAGCGGAACTGCTTTGGCTCACTGAGAAATCAGAGAAAAGGGGACACTGGAAGCAATGAGGGTTAGCCCAGGACGAGCTGCCCGCTGCCCATTGCTCCCCTGGTTGCAAGTCTCCTGGGGTCCCTTAGAGTTTAGGAGATCCATGCCTGAAAGGGAAGAAGAAGGGAAAGGAAAAGCTGCAGGGGTGCTCTCGGGCGGAGGAGTGTGCCTGACTGTTTTTTATCTTCACTGCGGGATCCTCACCCCCTTTCAAGTCACTAAATGTTGATGGGAACAGGGCCCAGTCTGCGGAGCTCTGTCTGTATGTCCTAGCGCTCGCCTTCAGTCCCATACCTTTAAATACTGCCCGTTACTTATGACTCCCAAATTTATATCTCTAGCCCTGATCATTCTTCTGACCTTCAGACTCATATATCTCACTGCCTCATTGACCTCTGCACTGGAATGTCCAACTCAAATTTAACCAGTCCAAAACTGACTGATTCCCCCCAAACAAATCTGTTCTTAATTTTATTAAATAGTAATTATTTTTTTCTAGTTGTTCAACCAAACTCCTGGTTCTTCTTCATCCCACAGGCTCTCTTCAATGCCTTCATCCCAGATCACCATGCAGAAGCCTTCTCTCCTCCTCGCCTTGCCCCCTCGGGCTCTGTGGACCAACTCGTGGAAGGTCTTCTGGGTGGCCTGTCTCACTGGGATGCTGAACACTTTCTGTTCATTGCTGAGCATGGCTACCTGTATGAGCACAACTTTGCCTTCTTCCCTGGTTTCCCCCTGGCCCTGTTGGTGGGGACTGAATTGCTGAGACCCCTGCGGGGGTTACTGAGCCTACGGAGTTGCCTATTAATCTCAGTAGCATTGCTCAACTCCTTGTTCTCTATCCTGGCTGCAGTTGCACTTCACGACCTGGGCTGTCTGGTTTTGCACTGTCCCCGCCAGGCCTTTTACGGAGCACTGCTTTTCTGCCTCAGCCCTGCCAATGTCTTCCTGGCTGCTGGTTACTCAGAAGCTTTGTTTGCCCTCCTGACATTCACCGCCATGGGGCAGCTGGAAAGGGGCCGAAGCTGGACTAGTGGACTCCTCTTTGCTCTTGCTACTGGTGTACGCTCCAACGGGCTGGTCAGCGTTGGCTTCCTCGTACATTCTCAGTGCCAAGGCTTTTTCTCTTCTCTCCTGGTGCTGAATCCTCTGAGGCAGCTCTTGAAGCTGATGGGCTCTGTGTTCCTGTCTGTGCTCACACTTGGTCTTCCCTTTGCCCTCTTTCAGTATTACGCCTACACCCAGTTCTGTCTGCCAGGCTCAGCCCGCTCCATCCCTAAGCCCTTGCTGCAGTTAGCTGTGGACAAGGGCTACCGGATTGCAGAAGGAAATGAACCACCTTGGTGCTCCTGGGAACTTCCCCTAATATACAGCTATATCCAGGATGTCTACTGGAATGTTGGCTTTTTGAGATACTATGAGCTTAAGCAGGTGCCCAATTTTCTGCTGGCTGCACCAGTGGCTATACTGGTTACCTGGGGAACGTGGACATATGTGACCACCCACCCGTGGCTCTGCCTTACACTTGGGATGCGAAGGAACAAGAGCGATGAGACTCTAGAGAAGCCTGATCCTGGATTCCTCAGCCCTCGGGTGTTTGTGTACCTGGTTCACGCTGCAGCGCTGCTGCTGTTTGGCAGTTTGTGCATGCACATTCAGGTGAGGTGGACTCCTGGCTGGGAAAAGGATGTGAATACAGACAGAATCCCTGGGCCAGGAATGGGGAAGACGGCTAACTTCTCCCATTTGAGTGAACTGTGCCTAGTTTGTTTATTCAACAACTATGTGAGGGCTTTATTTGTGCTAGACCCTGGGTCAGACCACAGAAGATGGAACATGAGTAAGATAAGATTGCTACTCTAATGCATCTCATGGTAGAAATGGGAGACAGACATTGAACAGGTGAAATTATAGGACAGTGGGATGGGAGAGAATTTGCTGTTTTGAGATAAAGTATTGTGGGAAGCACAGAGGAACAAAATAGCTGACTGAAGGAGGGTGTCATATTTAGGCCAGGTCATAAAGAATACGAAGAAATTCCATTTAAGAAGCAAAGGAAGGGTGTGTACAAATATATAAGAATTGTAAGAGGACCTGATTTGACTGAGATAGAGGAATGGGCACAGAGAATACCTCTGGGACCTTCCCCTAATACACAGTTATACCCAGAATGTCAACTTGATAGTTGGCTCTCTGAGGTACTCAGCGGGTGCTCAGTTTTCAGAGGAGACATCTTGTGCAATGTTCGGGGTGGTGGTGTAATATAAAGGGATGGGAAAGGTTTGATCATTAATTCCATCTTTTGTTGTTGTTGTTAATCCTCACTCAAGGATATTTTTCCATTGATTTTTAGAGAGAGTGGAAGGGAGAGGGAGAGACAGAGAGAAACATCGATGTGAGAGAGACACATCGTTTGGTTCCACCAGGGCCGGGGAACCTGCAACCAAGGTACGTGCCCTTGACTGGAATCGAACCCGGGACGCTTCAGTCTGTGGGCTGACACTCCATCTACTGAGCCAAAAGGGCTAAGGCAATTTCATCTTCTTTGTTTCTGGCTGTGGCTCCAGTTTTTTTGTTCTTTTTTTTTTTAATATATTTTATTGATTTTTTACAGAGAGGAAGGGAGAGAGATAGAGAGCTAGAAACATCGATGAGAGAGAAACATCGATCAGCTGCCTCCTGCACATCTCCCACTGGGGATATGCCCGCAACCAAGGTACATGCCCTTGACCGGAATCGAACCCGGGACCTTTCAGTCCGAAGGCCGACGCTCTATCCACTGAGCCAAACCGGTTTTGGCTTTTGTTCTTTTTTTAAAAATATATTTTATTGATATTTTACAGAGAGGGAGAGGATAGAGAGTCAGAAGCATCGATGAGAGAGAAACATCGATCAGCTGCCTCCTGCACACCTCCCACTGGGGATGTGCCCGCAACCAAGGTACATGCCCTTGGCCGGAATCGAACCCAGGACCCTTCAGTCCGCAGGCCGACGCTCTATCTACTGAGCCAAACCGGTTAGGGCTGTGGCTCCAGTTTCATCTTAACTCTGAGGAAGTCTTTTTGTCTCCATACTGTCTCTCCTTAGCAGTTTCAGGCACACATGGGCTGTTTGTAAAGTTCTCTGAGCTGTGCGAATAAGAGGCATAGGGGAAACAGAAAATAGCATTCTGTGTTTGTCGCTGGATTCGCTAGTAGAGGGAATGCCAGCAAAGGTTAGCATTTCCAGGTAGGTGAGGGAGGCCATTTGGCTCTGAACGCCCCTAGAAGGGAGAATGTTAAACCATAGTATCCTCTGCTCCCTTTCCCTCTGCTTTGTATCCCCCTGGGATGAGGGAACCACCTTACATTCCCAAAGCCCCACATCACAACCTAGAGTTAGAGTCCAAGCAAAGGGTTTTTTTTTTTTAATTGGATCCCATAATTGGACCCTGCAAAGGGTTTTTTTTTATTGATTAACTCATTATTGTGGTAATTAGTCTAGCTATTTTTATTTGTAACATTGAGGTCACTGGCTGATATCATGCACAGCTTTATAAGGCATATCCTAAGCTATACTAAATTTTATGTCCAGCATAATACATTTCTAGTCATGGGATTATAGTTCACCCAGCAGCAGGCAAGCCCCAGGCTGGTCCAATTTGAGGCAGTGACATTCCAATAAATGTGTGGGTTTCCCCCTATTATGATTTCCAGGTTCTCACCAGGTTTTTGGGTTCCTCCACTCCTATTGTGTACTGGTTTCCAGCTTACTTGCTTCAGCATCAAGAGCCACTGCTGAGATCTCTAGAGACTGTGCCTTGGAAGCCTCTTGCAGAAGACTCCCCACCAGGACAAAGGGTCCCCAGAAACTCTATCATGGGACTTCTGTACAACTGGAAAACCTGTTCTCGAGTCACACGGTGCATTCTAGGCTACTTCCTGACTTACTGGCTCCTGGGACTGCTCTTGCATTGCAACTTCCTGCCTTGGACATGACCTGGAGTCTCTGGGGACAGACTTGAAGCCAACTTAACCAGGAATCTGAAAGTACAAATATATAAAAACACTGCCTGCACTGCCTTGGGATCCTTGCTCTGTCCATTAGAAACTCTCTCTCTATTTGAAGGTTGGTTAGGAGTGGGAACGGTATGAGCCACTGGAGATCCCCTATGGTCCTGGCTATGGAAAATTTTAGAATAGTAACTATTTTTACAGAAAGTGAAAAAATCATATTACAGTTCTGAAGTATAACTGGATCTGTCTCTTCAACCAAGCACAGCAGAGATCGTTTTAAACTTACCACTGACCCACATGTAATTTTGTTGTTGTTAATCCTCACCCGAGGATATTTTCCATATATATATATATAATTGATTTCAGAGAGAAAGGGAGAGGGAGAAAGAGATAGAAACATCAATGATGAGAGAGAACCATTGATTGGCTGCCTCCTGCACACCCTCTACTAGGGATCAAGCCCAGAACCCTTCAGTCTCCAGGCTGATGTTCTGTCCACTGAACCAAACTGGCTAGGGTTCCATTGATTTTTATAGAGTGGAAGGCAGGGGAAGAGAGAAAGAAGGATCCATGTGAGAGAAACACATTGATCAGTTTCCTGCATAAGCCCCAACTGGGGGCCAGGGATCACACCTGCAACCCAGATGATCAAACCTGCTACCCTTTGGTGTTGGGGGCGCGCAATGCTCTAACCATTTAGCA
Source organism: Myotis lucifugus (assembly GCF_000147115.1). NCBI lineage: Eukaryota > Metazoa > Chordata > Mammalia > Chiroptera > Vespertilionidae > Myotis > Myotis lucifugus. Next base: position 2,290,750 of record NW_005871245.1, on the reverse strand, counting down.
AACTGGCCAGGACCCACATGTAAATTTAAATGTAAATTTCATCAGCCCTGGCTGGGTAGCTCAGTTAGGAACATCGCCCCAATGCACCAAGGTTACAGGTTGGATCCCCAGTCAGAGCACATGCAAGAATCAATGAGCCCTAACTGGTTTGGCTCTGTGGATAGAGCGTTGGCCCGTGCACTGAAGGGTCCCAGGTTCAATTCTGGTCAAGGGCATGTACCTTGGTTGCAGGCTCAATCCCCAGTAGGGGGTGTGCAGGAGGAGGCAGCTGCTTGATGTTTCTCTCTCATCCATGCTTCTATCTCTTCCTCTGTAAAAATCAATAAAAAAATTTTTTAAAATCAACGAGTGCATAGATAGGTGGAATAACAAATCGGTGTTTCTCTTTCTCAAAATAAATAAATGTAAATTTCATCAAAGGCTCTAGCTAATAGGCTGATAATAGTCCATACATGATGGCAGAGGCCTGAACAGTGTCATGGCAATAGTAAAGTAGAACCTTCTTTTCTAATTGAGGCATTGTTTCTCATGATTTTTTTTTCATTTATTTATATGAAAAGTCTTACAAAGATAATGCAAATTAAACAACTTTTGGTTAAAGAAGCAATCAGTTACCTTTTTAAAAAAATACAAATTTTTTGGGGGAAAAGTCATAGTAAGAAGAGCATTGCACAAGGAAGCAGCAGACCTCTCAATAAAACCCACTTATCAGCTATGTGACCTTGGGAGAATTTTCAGAGCCTTAGCATCTCTTGAAACTAGAGGAAATGATACTATTCCATAGGCGAAGTTGGGGGTGGGAGGGCGGTATATAATCTCTTGTAGGTCCCTTTCTCTAAGATCTTAAGAGCTGCCTTAAACAATGGACTCATCCTAGTCTAAACACATATAGAGGCTCAAAAATGATTTTAGGAGAAATTAGCTCTGCTTTCAGCACTTAGAAGAAACTCCCTCTCCTTGGGTACAACTCTGAGGAGTAACTTAAGTGACCTTTTCTTTGAATGAGGGAAAGCAGTGGTACCTGGCAAATAGGCTCCTTGTCCTGCATAGGTAAACCAGTGCCAGGCAATAAGTGGTCAAAGTGGTGACTGCTTTGCCTGCCGTGCCCAAGTGCCTGTGCTTGCTTGATTGGTAGACATGGGTCAGAGGAGCCAACAAGGCAGCATGAACTGATAATTTGTAGGTAAGTCCAAGGTTGAATGAAATGGCATCTGACTGGTCCCATTTGGTTATGAGCCCGTCACTTTAATGGAAGTAAGACCATTGACCCATGTGGGGCTACTTTTGCCCGTTCTTTGAGCTAAATAAGAGGCTCTGCATCATCACCATTCATTCCCCATTTGAGTGAAAAATTCCAACGAGCAGAAACTTCAAAATAAATGGTTAATCATAAGCAGCTCTGGAGAGCCCTGAGAATTGGAATTTTGACACGCTCCCTTTGACCATGACAGAAAGCTAAACTTGCCAGCTGAAGGGAAGCTCCTGGCTGAGCCCCAGCACCCTCTGTTGGAGCTTCTAGTCAGCCTGGCCAATAAGCATTTCCCATCCATTACCCCAGCTTTAGCACAGCTGAGAGAACTTGGTCCAGAGTCAAATGCTTCTGAAAATGTACACACAGATTGGGGCAGCCCTCTGCCTTCTGCCAAGACACGCGAGTGCCCTTCTTGGCAAAAGATCATCCCTGCCCGCGTGTCCTTCCAGTTGGCAGAAATTGTTCCCTCCATCAACAGCTGCAAATCCAGGGACTTCCACTCTGTGCAGGAAGAACTGAGGTCCTGTTTCAGTTCTTCATTGCAGAGGCAGGAGCACTAGACTGCTCTCATGCATTCTTCTCTTTGCCTCTTCTTGAGGGATAATCAGGACTGATTGGTCCCCTACTGGGAGAGGTGACTCAGACTCCACAGGGTGGGGAGTGATTTCACTGCTCTGGCAGTCTCAGCTTAACCTTTACACTAGATCTCATCACCCCCAGAACCAAGTGATTCCAAGGATCAGAGACCTTATAAATGGGAATCCCATCTTCTCAATTAAACCACTCTGGTATTCAGCAAAGACCAATATGGTTACAGTTGATCATCGAGGAGCTAACGAAGGACCCCAGCCAGGTGGACAAACCTGTGTGACTTGGAGACAACAGTGTTCTCTTTGACCTTGGAGGGATGGAGTTGCTCTTCTCTAAGGATCTAAGGAATGGGCTGATTTTATGGCCAGCAGCTGTCCTTTTACCATCCTAATAACAGTCTTTTAATAGTCTGGGAGAGGGACATGAAGGGCCCAGGGCAGGAAGCTTCCTGTTTACCCTGAGGTCTAACAATGCTGCAGCTGGGTTGGGCGTCTACGATTTCAGAGAAAAGTAATTTCCTTCTGAGACCTAGCTAAAACAGAAGCCAGAGCTTCTTGTACCTAGAAATCGGTGCTTTTTTGTTCTTTAATGAAGGTGGGAGGAGAGGGAATGTTTGACATGTCTTCACCAGTCCCCCAAGGGGGGTGGGGTGGGGGGAAGAGACTACTTTTCTTGAACAGACTCTCTCATCTTCATCTAAAAATGTAATGTGTGCAGGCTCAAGGGATTGGAAGTTGATCAATTCTTTCAGCAATTGTTTATTACAATTTTAGGGGAATAAAGATGACTTGCTATACCTCCCATTCTCATATTACTGTCTCATAGAGTTGCTAGCAGATACATAGAAACATTAATCAAGATAGAAACTGATCGCCCTAGCTAGTTTGGCTCAGTGGATAGAGCATGGGCCTGCGGACTGAGGGGTCCCAGGTTCGTTCCAGTCAAGGGCACTTGCCTGGGTTGTGGCCTCCATCCCCAGTGGGGGGGGGGGGGGGCGTGCAGGAGGCAGCCAATCAGTGATTCTCTCATCATTGATGTTTCTTATCTCTCTCTCCCTCTCCCTTCCTCTCTGAAGTCAATAAAAATATGTGTGTTTTTTTTTAAAAGAAACTGCTCAATTCTGGAGAATGAAGGGATACTTAAACATCTCACTCTGTATCTCTATACTTGAACTTTTTAAAAAATATATATCTTATTGATTTTTTTTACAGAGAGGAAGGGAGAGGGATAGAGAGTTAGAAACATTGATCAGCTGCCTCCTGCACACTCCCCACTGGGGATGTGCCCGCAACCAAGGTACATGCCCTTGACCGGAATCGAACCTGGGACCCTTGAGTCCGCAGGCTGACGCTCTATCCACTGAGCCAAACCGGTTAGGGCTATACTTGAACTTTTTATGATGAGGATGAATTAAAGCTTTGCTCCCATGCTTAGGAAGAGGTAAGTGAGGTACAGAGTAAGTACTTTGTAAATTCACATAAGGAGGAGATCCCTTCCAGCTTGGAATATCTGAAAAGGCTTCCTAGAGAAATGGCCTTCGAGCTGGACTTTGAAAGTTAAGGGCAGAGAGTAAGCATATGTGGAATCTAATCAACAAAATAAATTGATGAATAGAAAAAAAGGGGGAGCAGAGAGTGAGTATAGGAAGCAGGAAATGGAATAATACAGGAAGAGCTTACCAGTTTGAGTGGAACTGAGGTCCTGTCATTTTTGAGATCTAGGCCTTTAAATCAGCCCCAAGCCCAGCTCTACTATGTACTAGTAGTGTAAACAGAAGCCAAATACTGAGTCTCTAACACTCAGTTTCTTCATCTGTAAAATGTGGGTAACACATTAGCTCATAGATGTGAATGACATCTATCTCATAGGCTTGTTGTGGGAATTAAGTAAAAAGTGTTTAGAACAGTAATAACAAGGGAATAGCTGCATTTGGATGTGTTAAGTTTACAATATCATCAGCACATTCTTACTAGTATTCCAGGAAATGTGGAACAAGGAGAGGGGCCAGGGAGCCATCCAACCAGAAATGATCATTACAGCAGCCCTGAGATTGGATTTGATTGTCAAAAGGAAAAATGTAGATGCCCAGCCAATGTGGCTCAGTGGTTGAGCATCGACCTATGAATCAGGAGGTCGCAGTTCGATTCCCAGTCAGGGCATATCCCCAGGTTGTGGGCTCGATCCCCGGTGGTGGTGCGCGCAGGAGGCAGCCGATCAATGATTCTCTCTCATCAATGATGTTTCTATCTCTCCCTCTATAAGACCTTGGACAAATGATTCAACTTCTCTAACCCTATTTTCTCATTTCTAAAATAGGGCTGATAGCATCTATCACACACAGTAGTTATGAGGATTAAATGAGACACTAGATAAAGCACTAGCATGGTGCCTGACACATAGAACTTCATGAAAAAAAAAAACTTCATGAATGGTAGCTGACATTACTATCATTGTCATCATAAAGGACTAGAAACAAATAGTTTCAGAGGAAGAGAGAGTTTCAAGAAGAAAGAAATGATTACCAGGTTCCTGTACTGTTAAGATTAAGGAAAGGATGAGAAAAGTAGGCTAAATGCTATAACTAACAACTCCCAAAACTCAGTGTTTTTTTAAAATGTATTTTTATTGATTTCAGAGAGGGAGAGATAGAAGCATCAATGATGAGAGAGAATCATCGATCAGCTGCCTCCTGCATGCCCCCTACTGGGAATCAAGCCTGCAACCCGGGCATGTGCCCTTGACCATAGTCAAACTCGGGACCCTTCAGTCCGCAGGCCGACGCTCTATCCACTGAACCAAACCAGCTAGGATGCTGTCTTAAATATAAAAGTTTCTTTCTTATTTTATCCTCACTGGAGGATATGTTTTTAGTGATTTTCAAGATAGAGGGAAGGAGGAAGAGAGAAACATCAACCAGTTGCTTCCTGCACTGGCCCCAACTAGGGATCCAACCCATAACCTAGGTATGTGTCCTGACTGGGAATTAAATCTGTAATCTTTTGGTGTGTGGGATGACGCTCCAACAGAGCCATCAGCCAGAGCAAAAGTTTCTTTCTTTGTGTGTGTGTGTGTTTAATTTAAAAGTTTCTTTCTTGTTTACACTATAGCAGTGGTCGGCAAACTCATTAGTCAACAGAGCCAAATATCAACAGTACAACGATTGAAATTTCTTTTGAGAGCCAAATTTTTTAAACTTAAACTATATAGGTAGGTACATTGTTATTAACTTAATTAGGGTACTCCTAAGCTGGCCTTTGCTAAAAACGTCCTCAATCTGATTGAGGTACGTTTGCTGAGGTCGACCCCTTCCAACTCTCCCAACCACACTCGTCTTGTATACTTGTTTCACCCAGGCCGAAAACCGACTTCTGCACATGGTCCACGAAGTTTCAATCGCACTGTACGTGCGCGCCCGCACGTGGTATTTTGTGGAAGAGCCACACTCAAGGGGCCAAAGAGCCACATGTGGCTTGCGAGCCGTGGTTTGCCAACCACTGCACTATAGTATAATGCAGGTTTGGGGAGGGAGGCCTGTTCTACTCAGTCACTTGGGACCCAGGCTTCTTCCATTTTGTGACTCTGCCCTCTGAGAGAGAAAGAGATTTTAAAGAATTGGTTCATGATTGTGGAGCCTGACAAGTCTAAAATCTGCAAGGTAGGCCAGCAATTAGAGACCCATGAAAGAGTTGATGTTAGGAAAAAGAAAAGAAAAAAAGAGTTGATGTTGCAATTTGAGTCCAAAAGCAATCTGCTGGTAGAATTTCCTCTCTCTCAGGGGAAGTCTGTCTTTTTTCTATTAAACTATTCAACTGATTGATTGAGGCCCACCCACTGTATGGAAGACAATCTGCTTTACTCAAAGTCTACTGATGTAAATGTCAATCTCATCTAAAAAAAATCCCTTCACAAAAACATCCTATATAATAAAAAGCTAATATGGAAATCGACCGAACAGCAGAATGACCGGTTGCTATGATGTGCACTGACCACCTGGGGGAAGAAGCTCAATGCAGGAGCTTCCCCCTGGTGGTCAGTGCGCTCCCACAGGGGGAGCACTGCTCAGCCAGAAGCTGGGCTCACAGCTGGTGAGTGCAGCCTCGGTGGCAGGAGCTTCTCCCGCCTCTGTGGCAGCGCTAAGGATGTCAATCGGACATCCCCCAAGGGCTCCTGGACTGTGAGAGGGCGCAGGCCAGGTTGAGGGAACCCCCCCCCCCCCACCAGAGTGCACAAATTTCATGCACCAGGCCTCTAGTCTAGAATATTTGACCAAATATCTGCATACTGCAGCTAGCCAAGTTGACATACAAAATTAACACAACAGGTTTCTGCTCTATTTGCTTGTAGTCATATTCATGTGAGACTAACCACACTCAAGTTCTTTCCTAGATATAATTCTCAACCTAATATATTTATTTGCTTCTTCACCCCCTTGCCTGACTCTCAATGTAATGATGGCTACATTAAAGCTGTGTGAAATAAGTGGGAAGGCCATGCTCTTCACCAGGTAATTGCCTTAGAGTGACACATCTTTCAATTTCTGTGGTTCAAGACATTTTTTATTTTTTTTAAAAAGGATTTTTTATTGATTTTTTAGAGAGAGAGGAAGGGATGGGGAGAGAGAGAGAAACATCAATGTGAGAGGGAAACATTGATTGTCTGCATGCCCCCTACCAGGAATTGAGCCTGCAACCCGGGTATGTGCCCTGATTGGGAACCGAACAAGTAACCTTTTGGTGCATGGGACGACACCCAACCAACTGAGCCACATCAGACAGGGCTAAGACCTTTTTTCAATCTTATATTATTTGTTATCCAGAATCAGTCAGCTTTTCCCACCCTGAAAGGCCCATCACCTCTAGACTTTCTCTACAGGGTGGAGAAAAGTAGGTTTACAGTTATTCATATGGAAAATAATACAATAATTAATAAACAATAATAATACAAGGATAAACTCTGTGGATCCATGTACTTACAACTGTAAACCTACTTTTGCCCCACACTGTATTTCCCTTCCATGTTTGCTTGAATTCCAGCTAATTATCACTTAAGTCCACCTCTTCTTTCATATACTTCATAAAGGAACCTGTGCTAGTTACTCAGCTATTGTCTTTCAGCTCCAAACCCACCGTCCTACTTTCTGCTATGAGTTACTGGAGCTGGGATTCTGCAAATCACATTTCTGCTTTGTCAGCTGGCTCTGCCAATGATGGCCACGAGAGGGAGATAGTGAGGCGGGAGGCGGAAGCAAGGACTCCTGTTTGCTTCCTGTCCTGTGAAGTAACCCTAGCAATGCTCCTTCACCCTGGCCGTGGCAGTTCCTTCCTGTAGCGGGCGCTGATTCCACTCTGCAGATTTCCTCCCAACAATTGCAGAACCAGCTTCACAGTGTCCCACTCAGAGACACCTGATAGCATCAGACTTGGAAGTCTGACTTTCAGCTCTGTAGAGCCCCTTTTCTAAGTGTCTAAGTTTTAGTAATTCCAAACTCTTTCCTTTGCTCTCCTAGTTCTAGAAATCATAGATGCTTCCAGAGTTTTCTTTTTACCCTTTCAGTTATCTAGTTAACAACTCTATTTAGTTAACCATTCTAACCACTCTTTATAGTAAATTCTCTCTGTCCAGTGAATGGTGTGATTACTGTCTCATTGGCTGGACCCTGACTGCTATAAAAATTGGGCTCTTGCCCTGGCCGATTTGCCTGCGGACTGAAGGGTCCCAGGTTCAATTCCGGTCAAGAGCACATGCCTGGGTTTTAGGGTAGAGCCCCAGTAGGGGGCGTGCAGGAGGCAGCTGATCAATGATTCTCATCATTGATGTTTCTATCTCTCTCCCTCTCCCTTCCTCTCTGAAATCAATAAAAAAATATTTTTAAAAACACATACAGCATTAAAAAAAAAAAAGAAATTGGTACTAGTAGTGGTCCCAGGAAATAGACTTCGAAAGATAGGATTAGGGAACTGGCTTGGTTGTGTCATTGAGTTTGAATGTGCTAAGTAAGCTCCTTGCCAATGAGAAATGTGATGCTACTAATCCATGGCATGCTGTGGCATCATGATTAATCAAATTATCACCTGGGGTTATTTGTGATGAAGTGTTAACTAAAGCAAATGCCTTGGGGGCCCAAATGGTTGTTGCAGTTGACTGTTGTGGCAGTGATGATGACTACCGGGACTTGATATGGGAGGAATTCTGAATGCATGAGTCCTTGCAGAAAATGACAAATTTGGCTCTTTAAACTCCCCACTCAAATCATGGTAAGAGAATCAAAAAGCTTCCATGATAGCCATAAAATAATCTCTTATTTCTTGTAGCCACAAGACTTATTTGCTACAAATAAAACAAACAAAAATTATGCATGGTGCAGTTATATCCGTTTAATTCAGTCTTAATAAGTCTTCTGTGATTGAGAAGGAGTGGGACCCTGAAACTTGGAATGGGAGCATCTGGTTGACTTTCTTTAGGTCCTTAGAGTCTCCTCTATTCTGCTAGCAGATGGGAGGGAGAGCAAGGATGAGCACTCGGGAGTTTTATGGGCCAGCCTGTCACTTCCACTCATATTCTATTAGCCAGAATTCAGTCCCTTGGCCATACCTATTTATAAGAGAGTCTGGGAACTCTCTTACTGGTATAAATAGGTAAGAATGCCATACAAAATGCATCCCTAGTGCCCTAGGCAGTTTGGCTCAGTGGATAGAGCATCAGCCTGCGGACTGAAGGGTCCCAGGTACGATTCCGGCCAAGGGCACATGCCTGGGTTGCAGGCTTGATCCCCAGTAGGGGGCGTGCAGGAGGCAGCCGATCAGTGATTCTCTCTCATCATTAATGTTTCTATCTCTCTATCCCTCACCCTTCCTCTCTGAAATCAATAAAAATGTAAAAAAAAATAATAATAAATGCATCACTAGGGACATTTAAGGTGGAAGTTTTAGGAGAGTGATGTAGACAGGCCAAATTATAAGAAGTTAAGGAATGAATAGGTGACCAGGAAGTGGTAGTTGCTCTTTAATGTGACTAATGAGAGAGAAAAAGATAAACCTGAAGCTAGAGTAAGGAGGTAGCCAAACATGGGAAGCTGTTTCTGTCATTGTTTTTAAAATATGTTTTTATTGATTTTATTGAGAGAGGAAGGGAGAGGGAGAGAGAGATAGAAACATCGATGCATTAACATCGATTGGCTGTCTCCTGCATGTCTTCTGCTGGGAATCCAGCCTTGGAGCATGTGCCCTGACCAGAAATCAAACTGGTGACCTCTTGGTGCATGGGTTGACGCTCAACCACTGAGACACACCGGCCGAGCTGTTGTTGGTTTTTTAGTTTTGCTTTTTAATTGATAGAGGAGAATTGAGTATGTGTTTGCAGTCTCAATGAACAGGAAGAGATAAGACATGAGTGGAGGGTTGGCCACAGGCAGAGGGAGGTCCACATATTTAAGATAAGAGGAAAGGGTAGATTCAAATAGAAATGATGAGGTAGAGAGGAGGGAAGCTGAAAATCAAGTTGGTTTGTACAAAGTGACAAGGAACAAGAAAAGATTTAGAGTTTAAAGAGGACCCACTTGAGGTGGGACAGCAGGAATGTATACTGGAACCAGTATGTCCAGTTTTGTAACTTAGTTCCGTAGCCAACAAGTGAGAGGGGAGGAAGCCCACAATTTGGTTCACTCCAAGATAGGGTTCATCAAATTGAGAATCTTTGGCACCACAGGCATCCCTGGGTGGCCTTGGGCATGTGTACCAATTAGTGTTCCTTGAGGTTATTGTTGTTGCCTTTCTACCCCTTCCCATTGTGTAATTTGACTTCCTTTCTTACTCTTTCCTACCCTAGTTCCAGCCCTCTTCCTATACTTTTCCTTAGGTTTTCCAATAACCCCAGTCTGGTGGACAGACCCTAAGATGACCCCCAGTGATCCCTTACTCCTCATATTCACACCTCTGTGTAATCCTCTCCTTGTGTGTTAAAGTGAGACCTGTGACTTTCTTCTAACCTAAAGAATATGGCAAAAGTGATGGGATGTTGCTCCCATTACATATATAGTTGAATCTTGAACAATGCAGGGGTTGAGGGTACTGACCCCCGTGCAGCCAAAAATCCATGTTTAACTTTTAACTCTCTCGGTTCCATGGGGAAATGGTTCCAGGACCCAGGCAGATACCAAAATCCGAAGATGCTCAAGTCCCCTATAGAAAGGGTGCACATCAATGCATATAGTCAGCCCTCCCATCGTGGACTCCCAATTGTAGAAGAAAAAAAAATACAGGTACTTATTGAAAAAAAAATCTGTGTATAAACAGACCAAGGTAGTTCAAACCCACGGTGTTCAAGGGTCAACTGTATAATAGAATAAGTTGCATTATATAAAACTCTGTCTTGGCACCTCTAGCTAAGACTTTCCTTGTGGGCTTGATGAAGTAAGCGCCATGCTGGAGAGGCCCACATGGCAAGGAGCTGTGTAACCTCCAGGAACTGCAGATGGCTGAGGGGCGCCTCCAATTGACAGCCAGCAAAAATCACAGGCCCTCAGTCATACATTCGCAAGGAAATCAGTTTTGCCAACAACCTGAATGGGCTTGCGAGTGGATTCTTCCCCAGTTGAGTCTCCAGGGGAGAATGCAGCCTGGCTGACACCTTACCTCGATTGTAACCTTCTGAGACTGTAAGGACTCAGCTAAGCTGTGCGGAAGCTCCTGACTTAGGACCTGTGAGATGTGTTGTAAGCTGCTAAATTTGTGGTCATTTGTTACACACCAATAGAAAATGAATATACCCAGAATTCCTGAAAGACACTGGGCCCTGAAGCATGAATCTTCCTCTCGTGTTAAAGTGGGATCTGTGACATGAGGTGACACTTGGAAACCCTGGGTCTGGGTCCAGATCACAGAGCTGGGTAAGGAAGGCCAGAGCATGTGCCACACACAACTCTTGGGCACTTTGAACTGCAAAACAGTGGTTAACAGGCCCCTGGCTTTCAAATAAGATTGTGTCCCCACTCCCACCCCCGCTTGCCCCGCAAAATGCCTTTGCAGTCAGTCCTCAAGCCTGGCCCTGCAATTACAGCTGAGAAGTCCACCGAATCTCGGCGCTTGGCACGGTGCGCGGCACCCAGGGGCCGCCCAACAAATGGTTTGCTTGAAAAGGAACGGAAAGCCCTCGAGTGCGCATCTGCTGCCCAGTCATTGTGCAGAAAGGGCCGGGCCGGCTCGGGGCGGAGAGGCTAGCGGGCGCCGGCAACAGGGCAGGACCGGGTGCGGGCCCAAGCGCCATCCCCGGCCCAGGCGGA